>NW_026611542.1:0-19338 GCF_029633865.1 Lampris incognitus
ATGAATACCTACTCCCCATCCAAATATTCACCGCGCTGTTGAATAATCTTCCAGTCACTAAGTCTCATTTCTCATGGAAGCCTCAGTGTTTTACTTGGGGATAACAAACAAAAACAACAAAAAAACAATGCTTCTCCTGTATTTTAATAACCCCTGTGAGAAGTCACTGGAAGTGTCCACTGGGAATGACTTCAGCCGTAGCGAGCAGACCGTCAGACAGACAGACGTCGGGGGGGGGGGGGGGGTACAGTACCGACAGCATCCAGAGACAGCTGTGTTTGTTCCGCAGCGGTGTGGTGGTGAACAGTGTCCTCATTTAACCGCTGGCTGCAAGAGAAAAGATCAGTTAGTTCAGTTGATTCCTGTCATCTACTGGAAGTCAGTCAGCCGTACTGCAGCGAGCGGCACGTCTTCCATCTTGACTTTGCAGGAATGTTTGTTCCCTCTTGTGTTGTTTCTAGAAAAGACTTACCATGAACCGCTGTTAATGATGCTTCGTATAAATATTTGGCAAGGTGTTTTGTGGTTCACATCCGCAAACCCCTGTATTCCTTTTTTTGGGGGGGGGGAGGTTTCTCCCCAATTGTACTTGGCCAGTCACCGCACTCTTTTGAGCCGTCCCAGTTGCTGCCCCACCCCCTCTACTGATCCGGGGAGGGTTGCAGACTACCACATGTCTCCTCCGATACATGTGGAGTCACCAGCCGCTTATTTTCACCTGACAGTGAGAGTTTCACCAAGGGGATGTAGCGCACGGGAGGATCACGCTATTCCCCTAGTCCCTCCCTCCCCCGAACAGGCGCCCCGACCAACCAGAGGAGGCGCTAGTGCAGCGACCAGGACACATACCCACATCGGGCTTCCCACCCGCAGACACAGCCAGTTGTGTCTGTAGAGACGCCCGACCAAGCCAGTGGTAACACGGGGATTCGAACCGGCGATCCCCGTGTTGGTAGACAGTGGAATAGACCGCTACGCTACCCAGATGCCCCAAACCTCCTCTATTCTGTTGTAACCGGGCACATTTCCGCCCGCTGCGGGATTCGATCCGAGGTTGCACTGCACCACGAGGTGACATCGGTAACCGCTCGACTACAGGGGGCCGACCCCCTGGAGATCGGCCAGTGAGTCTTTTTAGCAGTTTACAGTAGTCACCCTCTGCCGGAAGTTCCTTATTCCCGCGCTCCGAAGAGACTTATGAGGATCTGCACGCTTCCGGACACTTCCGGATCCCACCGCTGCCACCAGTGTAACCGCGCGTATTTCCGCCCGCTGCAAGATTCAATCCGGGGTTGCACTGCACCACGAGGCGACATCGCTAACCGCTCGCCTAAAGGGGGCCGACCCCCCGGGGAGCGGCCAGTGGGTCTTTTCAGTAGTTTTACACTGTCGTTCAGTCCCACAGCCCCTCTTTCAGCACCACGCCCACCCAAGGTAAATCCCAGTGGCGGTGACAGATGTCCTCTGCCTGTGCTCGCCTGCATCAGTTAGCTAATGTTTTGACTCCCCGGCACCTCGAATCTGGCTCCAGTGACTAATGACCATCATAAGCATCCCGGCTTAATGACTTGACTCATGCAGCCGTGGATAAGGCCACTCAGTTTATACACCAAATGACTTCAACATTTTGCACCGTACATGAATATGGGCTGCGAGGAATATTAGTTGCCCTCAGCACCGTCATTCTGCTTCCATGGGGGAAAAGGTAATGAATTGTTAATGGCGTGATTACCTGGAAAATAGAATAACTGGGGAAAATGGACCCCGCCATTACGAACTTGTTGCTTTTCTCCTCTCCCCCCCACCCCCCCTCGTGAAATGAAAGGTTATTTGTTACATGTCAATAGCACCACGGTCACCTCCTCCAGCGCCGACTGGATGGAGAACCTCGTTAGAGGATATGATGCCCCGGCCATTCCGTCTGCGTGAGCCTCAGAGGTCACTTATCTCTGGTAACAAGTGCGCTTTCTGCCCTTCTGTTCTGCTAAACACCTCCCCCCTTGATGGCCTTCCAGGCTGTTTTCCCTACACCCTTATCAGAATAACGACCACTGGTTTATTTTAAAAGGTGAATGCTTAAAAGGTTGCTTACGACAGACTCGCTGCCATCCAGAAAAATACTGCGTCCTTGAGCAAAGAGACCTCACTCTGGCTGTCTGAACATCCGTCTGTTTCAAAGAGGTGACGGAATTTTCCCCTAAATAGTCATAAATCCCCAACAGGCAGTTGCTTTATGTTGTATTGGTCCTTCAAATATGTATTACAGACCGAGTGTTATTTCACACCGACACGTTTTTCTCCCCCAATTGTACCCTGCCAATTACCCATTACCCACTCTCCCGAGCTGTCCCGGTCCCTGCTCCACCCCCTCTGCCGATCCGGGGAGGGCTGCAGACTACCTAACAAGTCCTCCAACCCTACGACCACACAGGTCGTTTGTCCTCTAGTACGACCCACAAGAGCGTTTCCTAAATTAGCGCCCCTGCCGGCGGCAGGAGATATGCCACGGATACTTCTCGCCTCGGTGCATTGTGGGTTTTTTAAGCAATGTGAGAACGTAGGCCTATGTTATACCTCGTGAGAACAGCAGACTGTGTAGTCAGTGTATGTTGGTGTAGTTTCTCCGTCTAGTATAGAAAGTGAGATCGCTGTTGGCAGTATGTTTACCTGTGAATGACGTCATAAGAACTGACTTAACGTTAGCCAACAGTTAGCAGGTCAGCTAGCGTGGACGTTATAACCGCTATGTCACATTACACTTGGCTTTTATTAATATTTGTTCTCGCGAGAGCTTATGGGAGGAGGTCGCTTATTGTTACAGAGAAAATAGCGTGTTATAATTACCGAGGAGCGCGAGGAAGTAGCTTAAAACGTGACTAAAGGTGGTCATAAGCTGCTTTCGGTGGCGCCCCGACCGACCAGAGGAGGCGCTAGTGCAGCGACCAGGACACATACCCACATCCGGCTTCCCACACGAAAACACGGCCAGTTGTGTCTGTAGGGACGCCCGACCAAGCCGGAGGCAACACGGGGATTCGAACCGGCGATCACCGTGTTGTTAGGCAACGGAATAGACCGCCACGCCACCCGGACGCCCCTGACCTATTTGTTTTGACTATCAACATGTAAATGGATATCAACATGACTAAAATTACTGTTATATATAAACATCGTCTGGAGAGAGCGGTGCACACGTGTTATTACAAGAGATATAAACAAAACGTCAAAGAAAGAGATAACGCTCATCCTTCTGAAGTAATACTTGGGGTAGTATTGGTCGAGGATCAATGACCACACTGGGTTATAGAACTCAGGTTTAATCGTGGCTCAGTAGGCAGACGTAATAACCATACATGGTAGTGGTGTAACCATAAAAACAGTCCGGGTAGTACAGAACACCTAGTGTAGTTCCAGTGGATATACATGGCGTTATATCACTACACCTTCCATCATGTACATGTACTGCAGAGGACTTGATGGATCATGTACATGTACTGCAGAGGACTTGATGTATGATGTACATGTACTGCAGAGGACTTGATGTATCATGTACATGTACTGCAGAGGCAGTACACGCCGCAGCCAGAACACTTGATGGAATTCCACGGGAGGGAGGGACTGGGATTTAAACCCACTGTTTGTATTTACCAACTTACCCAACCTGTTATGTGTAGCATCCACCCATCAAGGGAGCGGAGAGGTGGGGTGTTATGTGTAGCGTCCACCCACCCAGCGAGCGGAGAGGTGGGGTGTTATGTGTAGCATCCACCCACCCAGCGAGCGGAGAGGTGGGGTGTTATGTGTAGCATCCACCCATCCAGCGAGCAGAGAGGTGGGGTGTTATGTGTAGCATCCACCCAGCGGGGAGGTGGTGTGTTATGTGTAGCATCCACCCATCCAGCGAGCGGGGAGGTGGGGTGCTATGTGTAGCATCCACCCATCCAGGGAGCGGAGAGGTGGGGTGTTATGTGTAGCATCCACCCATCCAGCGAGCGGGGAGGTGGGGTGCTATGTGTAGCATCCACCCATCCAGGGAGCGGAGAGGTGGGGTGTTATGTGTAGCATCCACCCATCCAGGGAGCGGAGAGGTGGGGTGTTATGTGTAGCATCCACCCATCCAGGGAGCGGAGAGGTGGGGTGCTATGTGTAGCATCCACCCATCCAGGGAGCGGAGAGGTGGGGTGCTGAGAGGCTGAGAGCAGATGCTCACCTGATCCCCGCTTGTCAGCGGCGTCTTAATATTTCAGAGGCTCCCGCAAACAGCCAGTCCCGCTCCCTCTCACTCCGGGTTCTGCAGCAGCTAGGCTCAACTGGCCTTAATGAGAGGGGGGGGGGGAGAGGGAGAGAGAGGGAGGGAGGGGGAGGGGGGGAGAGAGAGAGAGAGAAAGGGAGAGGGGGGAGGGAGAGAGAGAAGGAGGGGGCGAGAGGGGGAGAGAGAGCGAGAGGGGGGGGGAGAGGATGGAGGATGATAAGGACGGCGCGCGCGAGAGAGCGAGGGGGGGGGGAGAACTGAAACGTATTTGTGTTGGGGGTGGGGGTGTAATGAAAGTGGGGAGGGGTATCTGGCTGGCGTGTTTGGGGATGTTGCTGCAGCAGAGGTACAGTGATGCACGGTGTGTCTGCTGCTCCCCGTATGCAGATTACTGCGAATTTGGGTTTGTGTGCGTGCGCGCGCGCGCGCGCGCGTGCGTGTGCGTGCGCGTGTGTGTAGCACATGCTGAAAAGGCAGATTGTACAAGCCAAACTGTAGCTTTCCAGTTTAGTGCACTATGGCTGACTTAAAAATGGCGTGAATATTTTTTTCCAGACCAGATACGGAACCCCAGACCAGATACGGAACCCCAGACCAGATACGGAACCTCATTCCTTCCGCGATAGAAAAAACCGGGGGGGGGGGGGCGCTTAAACGTGACCAAAAAAAAAAGAAAAAAAGTGACTCCATAAAAAAAAATCGTTTGGAAATAAAAAGTTGCGCGTCAATCCGCGGTCGGCGTGCGCGCCGAGGCGACGTCCGTTACGCGTTCATCCGCTTGAATGCGCGATGGCAGAAGCCGCGGGTCGATCACAGGCCGGCATTTCATGGAGAAGATTACAGGCGAAAAGGGTTGAATCAATTATTTAGGCTAAAATGAAAAGTACAAAGGAGGCACATCGCTGCCTGCAGCGGGCTGTGGAAATTAGGTCAGTTTCATAATATTCTGGGGGGATCGCGGCTCCGCAGGAAGGCTGGCAAGCGGAGGCGCCTGACGCAGCTCGGCTGCCCCTCCGTTAAACACCCAGGCTGAGGGAAGGGAACGTCTGTATTTCCGGTCTCTCCTCCACTTTATTCTTCGTCTTGTACACGACAGGTGACGTAGCTGTCAGTGCGGCGCTTAACGGGTGGAGATTCTGCCGCGGTTCAGCCAGCGGAAGGACACGGCCTAGAGGGGGGGACACAAGGGGGGACATAAGGGGGGAAGACATGCCGAGAGAAAGACTCGAACCATCAGCACGATCGCAGTGCGGTTTATTCTGCTGAGTAACGAGGCGCAATCTGCTCCACCTAACTCCATAAGATGCTGTTAGTCGTTTCCAAAGGCAGGTTGTGGGGTTTAGGACAAGCTGTCCTAGGAATCAGCCAAAGGCCCCCATTGATTAGGGGGTCTCTCACTGCCCAAATCCCTTTTTTAAAATTTGATTATGTTACAACTAATAACATCCACCGCTTCTGACGTGGGAAGATGGTGGCGCAAATTCACGTCGCCCAGTACCGTCCATGCGGGGTCTTTGTCCACATCCAAGTTTGTCTTCGTTTGATGGCTGGGAGAGCTGGGGTTGGATTGGCTGGGGGAGCTTGGTCTGCTGTGTCCTGTGGGCCCAGGGACCACGGCCATGCCTGGAGCTGTGCCCGAAGGGGTAACACAGAGGGCGGTCTGACAGGACGCGGAAGCGGGGCAGGCTAAGCTAACGGCTAGCCCATGCAGACCGGCAGTTCCGATAACACCGAGGGCGGTCTGGCTGTGTTTTTAGTGTCGTCGTGTGGAGTGTGGGGAGGTGTCTGGCTGGGGGAGCTAGCGTTGGATTGGCTGAGGGGGCCTGGTGTGACAGGACGCGGAAGCGGGGCAGGCTAAGCTAACTGCTAGCCCATGCAGACTGGCAGTTCCGACAGTCATCCTGGCTGGCGTTGGTTCTACTAGACAGTTATTTGTTTGTTTGTTTATTTATTTATGTGTGTTAATTTAGATATATGTGTTAGTTTGGATATATGTGTTCTTGTAGTTTTTGGATGTGTTTTTGTCTTTGTGTTGCGCTATTGTGGGCTGGGAGAAGTGATGTTTCGTTTCATTTCATGTGCGCAAGTACACGAAATGAAACGACAAAGTGTTTCTGATCCTGATTCTGAACTTGTGATGTTTGCTGCTGTTTTATAGGGAATAGGTTCATTTACTTACGTCATATTTATAGTGTAACGATCACGCATGACTAAACTCGCTAGCTTTTGGCTAACGGGTCGGACCCTTTAGTCGACTGGTTAACGTAGCCGCCCGTGGTGCGGGAGACCCGGGTTCGCGTCCCGGCTGCGGCAGTTCTCGACTGCCCCCTGAATTTGCCACAACATAATACCCTTTCACCATTGTCTCAATTTGAAAGCCTTGAAATAGGGGGGTGGGGGACACCACATGTTCTCACCTCTAGTGACGTAAGTCTAGGTATCGGACATTTGAACGAGAATACGCAAAAGACACTTAACAGAAAGGTGACATACATCGCGTGTTTTTGTTTTGTGCGTAGCTTGTTGTGCTGTCGGCAGGCTTGGTATACAGCACAGGGAACGTGTGTGCCGGTGTTAATCTGCGGGTGGAGTTCAGGTTCTCCACCTGCAAAGGCAAAGAACCGCTCATAACAACCCCGTCCTCCGGATGATCTGTGGGATGACAAAAGCCCAGGGTTTTTGTTATACATGTATAGCCGCCCCCTCCCCCTCCCCCGCCCCCTCCCCGCATGTTTGATCAGCTAAACAACCAGTCAGCGCCGCTTCTCCACGAGGGCCGCAAACACCACAAGTCAAACAAGGAAACCCCAAAAAATCAACATGTGTCTGTTAACCCTGTGCAATATTCTCCTGTTTAAAACATGTCATTCTTTCTAACGTGCAATGATTTGATCTCGGAATCTTCTGAACGTGTGTCTGTTATCATGACGGAGCACAGAAAGGTTGCTACTCTCTCTGATGCTTGAGCTTTAATGACTTGCTGGGCGGAGAATTTAAAAACCGTTTTGAATCCTCGGAGCTGAGTCAGTCTGTTGCAGGCTCTACTCGCAGTCGTGGTCTTACCACTTAAGGCCAGTGTTTCTCAACCCAGTCCTCAAGGACCCCCTATCCTGCAGATTTTCATTGTAACCCTGCATAGGTAGCCCTGCTTGTACTTACTCGACCAATCATCTTGCAGCACTTAATTATGCAAGGTGTGCAACGTCTGACAAAATTCATTGCTGATTGGTTGAATAACTACAAACAGGTACCTAATATGCAGGATAGGGGGTCCTTGAGGACTGGGTTGAGAAACACTGACTCAAGGTCTTGTTCTGATGCATGGCGTTATACCCTGCTCCATGTGCTGACTAAAGACCCGCGTGTTTCTCACCGTCTTGTTATCTTTTTTTCAACTTCCTCTGCTCGGTTCCTGCCAAGGAAGCGCAGTAATTAAGTTTACGTTAAGCTTGCAGCGAGTCTCTTGCAATTAACTCTTATGCCGCAATTAAATTCACTAACGTTTTTGAACTGATGCGTGTCACGGGTGTGTGATCTGGGTCACCGGGGCCCGCCTGTTCTCCGTCCCCCCGGTTGGCGTTTCGGTTCACCTGCGCCCCATTCGCCTGAGTGACCCCGGTTGCTCCTGATTTCCCCTGCTTCACTCACCTCTTCCCCCTTTCTCCGACTGGATATTCTATTCCTGCCCTGTCCTGCGCACCTGCACCCAGTCTCCTTGATTGGCTCCCCTACGTCTATATCCCCCTGGTTGCCCTGGCTCCTTGATTGGCTCCCCTATGTCTATATCCCCCTGGTTGCCCTGGCTCCTTGATTGGCTCCCCTATGTCTATATCCCCCTGGTTGCCCTGGCTCCTTGTCGGGTCGTCTCACACAGACACGTATGGACTCTTGGCCCCCGGATGCGCCACGTCCTGTCTGTACCTGCTGTCTGTAGGTTGTTAGTTCAGTTGGAGCATTGTTCTAGCCCAGTCCGTCTCTGAGTCGTGCGTTTGGGTCCTCCACTCCTGCACACAATGTGTGCTCAGGCAAAGACCTATAGCCTGAAGAACTAGCAGCCAACTTTCATTCCTTCTGTCAGGATACACTTGACAAGGATGCTCCTCTTAAAATAATAATAATAATTTTTTAAAAAGAGCCAAATATGTACTCCCTTCCTTGGCTTAATGGAAATATCCACAACATTAAAAGATAGTGCGGCGTGATGGGATGTAGCACACTCGAGGTTTTTCTGTTTACACATGAAAGCGCTGATGTCAGACTGTAACATGGCAGCCAAGACAAACTGTTTTTCTGACCTTAGAGCTGAGTGGCACCTTGACCGCAGTATGCTGTGCTGCCCTGCTGGTCAGCGGTAACACTCCAGCCACTTCTGCACATTAGCAGTCCAGTTTAGTTAAGCTGGCGAGGAGATGTCTTTAATTACAAAAGTGATCACATAAGAAACCAGATAACACAACCTATTCAGAATGTGGTCCTTCAGCCAACCACTTAATTGTCTTCCTTTGAAGCACACGCACACGCACGCGGACGCACACAGACTGTGACCTAGAGATTTTGTTTCCCAAATGAAATGCACTACTTGGCCCCCTAGGCGCGAGCTTAACAAGACTCTTAAAATAGGTTTTGACTTTCATTTGTCCATATGTTCTCTCTATCTGAATCAAGTCCTTAGCCAAGCGCTACATCCCATCATATTTTTAAACATGCCATGGTGTAGCCTCTTCCAAAAAAAAAAACCCTAATCTAGATCCCTCCATCCACAGTAATTATTGACCCCTCTCCGAGCTCCCTTTTTTCTTTCTAAATTATTAGAAAAAGTAATTAACAGATTATATGGGTCAAAAAATTCCAATCTGGCGTCGCTTCACAGAAACAGCCTCACTGGGGTTTTCCATAACTAGCTGGTAATGCTGCTGAATGTTCTGTTCTGGTTTTGTTGACCCGAGTACTGCCTTTGAAACAGTCAACCACCGAATTATTTTAAAACTTCAGAGGGACTGTGTCCGAATCGGATTCCATTCTCAAGTGATTTATATCGGTAACTATGTATCCTCCCCTGCTCGTGGGCTCTGGGGTGCCTCAAGGCCCAATAATAGGTCCACATTTGTTCTCTGTTTATATGTTTTTACAAGTTTTCATGGTTCATCATCACAATATTTCTTTCCGCTGTTATGCTGATGACATGGATGTGGAGCGAAAAATCTCAACAGAGCAGATGTCATTTCCTGTATTCTGGTGCCTTTTATTAGGTGGTTTGACACTTTTACCTGGCTATGCTAGCATAGGAAACATTTTGGGTACATTTTGTAATTTGATCAAGAGGAGGTGTTTGGCCCCAGATCACATATTTGAATATATTAAAAAGCTAAAAGTACAGAAATTGATTTGTTGACTAATTCAGAGCCATCTTTAGTAATAACCTCTCATTGTTTATTTGAACTTGAGGATCTCTTTATGCTTGCAAGCAATTGCAGTTTCTGTTAAATGCGTTCCTTTGTTATCAAGTCAATGTGTAACGTGCAGAGGACAAAGTGCTCTTATGCATTGTCCAGTAAACTACATGCATCTTCCAATCATTTCTACTACTCTGAAGACTCGCCAGGACCCGAGGCCTGTGTCTCAAAGCTAGATTATGTTGTTAGCCAGTTATCTTGGTGGCTTTGTTTACACACACGTTTTTACACACATAACTGCTACCGGAGTAGCAATCCACGTACATATTTAGGACAATATTTCCTGACAAAAGGCATGACCAACAAGTAATACTGAATGAAAATACAACCGACTCTGAAGTACCAGGCTGTGACATGGCAAATTTAGAGTACCTAAAGTCCCAAGCAGTAAGCCAAAACTTTCTCCTCAAAAAGTAGAATATTAGTTAACTAAAACATAAGTGAAATAAATAATAGGGAGAGCTACGCAGACTGTCTTACTGCGACGTTTTGTGATTGTCTATGTAATGTACACAGTAAATAACTAGTTAAATTGGTCAACATGTAGCTAACGGTGCACTGAATAGAGTTGAAAAACGATCTACTATAATTTCGTTCACATATCGTTCATGTTATGTGCAAGCGAACCTATGCACGTGAACTGAGCTCTCTTTTCCGAGTTAATTATGTCGAGTGACAGAAATCCACGCTGTGTTCATGGCTGCAAACTCTCACGCATTGGACGTGAGACACATGCAAATTGAGTAATATCACGCATATTTCAAACCGTCAAATTCTTGTAAAATAATTTCAAAAAATAAAACAACGAGGACATCCGGGTGGCCTGGCGGCCTATTTTGTTGTCTACCAACACGGGGGTCGCCGGTTCGAATCCCCGTGTTACCTCCGGCTTGGTCGGGCGTCCCTACAGAGACTATTGGTCGTGCCTGCGGGTGGGAAGCCGGATGTGGGTATGTGTATTGGTCTCTGTACTAGCGCCTCCTCTGGTCGGTCGGGGCGCCTGTTCGAGGGAGAGGGGGAACTAGGGGGAAATAGCGTGATCCTCCCACGCGCTACGTCCCCCTGGCGAAACTCCTCACTGTCAGGTGAAACGAAGCGGCTGGTGACTCCACATGTATGGGAGGAGACATGTGGTAGTCTGCAGCCCTCCCCGGATCGGCAGAGGGGGTGGAGCAGAGACCGAGACGGCTCAAAAGAGTGGGGTAATTGGCCTGGTTCAACTGGGGAGAAAAACGGGGGGGGGGGGGATAAATAAATAGATAAAACAACGAGAATCAACTTACCTGTCACTTAGCGCCAGTGGGGGCGGCATAAGTGGACCACGGACTACGGAGAGTCAGTAGGCACACTAGGATCGAGATAAGCGGCGAAATCAATTAGTGGATTTTCCCGGGTCGGGTGGTGGGTGCAACAAGTGGAGGGCTACGGCCTCAGAAGCGTAGCTCTGGGTACCACATGCAGGAAAAGCGAACAAACAGGATGGTTGACAGTGAAATTATTCATGTTGCCTCTCCTAAATTACAGTTTAAAACAGTTTCCTGTTTGGAGAGTTTGATGAATTGTCCATTCATTATCCAATCCATCCATTATTCAAACCACTTATCCTGCTCTCAGGGTCACGGGATTCTGGAGCCTATCCCAGCACTCATTGGGTGGCAGGCGGGGTGACACCCCGGACAGGCCGCCAGTCCACCACAGGGCCGACAAACACACATAGGGAAAATTTGGTACGGGTGATTCACCTGACCTACATGTCTTTGGACTGTGGGAGGAAACCGGAGCACACCCACTGAGACACAAGGAGAACGTGCAAACTCCCCACAGAAGACGACCCCCAAGGTTGTGCTCGAACCCAGGACCTTCGTTGCTGTGAGGTGACCGCGCTACCCACTGCGCCACCGTGCCGCCGGCCTGGATACAACAGCCTGATTCAACCTTCTTTGACATACTACTGGGCCTGTCAGCCTGATGAAGTTTGTGCACAGTTACATGTGCATGTTACATGTGACTGTATGATCGAGGACCTCTCTTGGCTGTGGTGATTCAAAACCTTTGAAAAACCTGTTTTGTACCACAGTTGAGTGCCAACTCCTCCGCTGGTTTTTCGCCCAAGTCCGAGAAGAAGGGGAGTCGCGCAGAAAGTGCCTCTTCTCCAGGTAGGTGAAACAGGGGTGGTTTGTTGCCAAGTTCAAGCACCGGAGAAGGGGAAATACGCCTGGCGGAGATCTGCACTATGCTGAGTGCACTCTTCTGCCTGTTCATTGTTTGGATTTTATGCTGTTTGAAGTACTTCGTAACAATTGTTTTGAAAAGTGCAATATGAATAAAATTATTGTAATAATTCTGTTTGAGTGGGCAGGATTTCTACCAGTTAGTGGTCGGTGACTTTTTTGTGTTTGTTGTGTGCATATTTGAGGCTGTCCTCCACCAAAAAAGCAGCTTATAGTTACGTTTTAAAGTCAACCGACCTCTAGCGGTCATGTAAATAACGACAATCTGGTGTCTCGGGTGCCTCGTCATCAATCAATCAATCAATCAATCAATCAATCAATCAATCAATCAATCAATCAATCAACCAACCAACCAACCAATCAATCAATCAACCAATCAATCAATCAATCAATCAGATTTTATTTGTATAGCACTTTGCATACAAACAAATGTAACACAAAGTGCTTCACACAATAAAACAATGAAATCAATAAAATCCCCCCCACAATAAATAAATAAATAAATAAAAGTACAGGCAAATTCTAGAAAAGTACCAACAAGTTTAAAACTGACTTAGTGAAATAAATAAACAAAAGTGCCATAAACACTAATTAAAGGTAACAACAGAGCAGAATAAATAAAAATACCAAAATATATAAAACACACTCACACACACTCACACAATATGAATTTAGCTGTAGGCTATTGTGAAAAGTAGGGTTTTTAACCTGCTTTTAAATGTGTCCAGTGTGGGGGCCTCTCTCAGGTCCTCAGGCAGGGTGTCCAGTGTGGGGGCCTCTCTCAGGTCCTCAGGCAGGGTGTCCAGTGTGGGGGCCTCTCTCAGGTCCTCAGGCAGGGCGTTCCATCTACTTGGGGCGTAAACAGAAAATGCAGCTTCCCCTGCTCTAGACCCAGCACGAGGGACGGTTAAAAGACCCCTGCCATTGGACCTGAGAGTTCTTGCTGGTTTATAGGGAATTAACATATCTTTTATGTAGCGTGGTACAAGGCTATTTAGCGCTTTGTATACAATTAAACGAATTTTAAAATCAATTCTAGTTTTAACGGGGAGCCAATGCAGAGATCTGAGAACAGGTGTAATGTGCTCATACTTTTTAGTTCTGGTGAGAACTAACTGGAGTTGGTGCACAACTGATTTTGGGAGGCCGGTGAATGGTCCATTGCAGTAGTCTAGTCTACTTGTTATAAAAGCATGGAGTAATTTCTCACGGTCTGATATTGATAGAAAGCCCCTTAGTTTTGAAATGTTTTTAAGATGGTAGAAGGCTGATCTTGTGAGATGATTGATGTGGCTCTTAAAATTTAGATCACTGTCCATGATTACACCCAGATTTCTAGCTTCACCTTTGCACCCCAGAGACAGAGAGCTGAGATGAGCTGCAATTCTCTGCCTCTGAGTCTTTGCACCAAAAATAAGTATTTCTGTCTTGTCTTTGTTCAGTTTAACAAGTTATCTGACATCCATAAAGTAATGTCGTCAATACACGGAATTAGGGAACGTATGGGAGCTAGGTCATCAGAGGATAGGGATATGTACAGTTGTGAATCATCTGCATAATTATGGTAATTTATTTGGTGTTTCTGTATGACGTGCGAGTGGGAGCATATAGTGATTGAATAGTAGTGGTCCAAGAATCGAACCTTGGGGTAGCCCACACATTATACCCACGTTGTCTGAGCAAAAGTCTCCAATACACACAAAGAACTGCCTGTCCTGAAGGTATGTTCTAAACCAGCTGAGAACCGGGCCAGAAAGGCCGACCCATTTTTCTAATCTCCCTAGCAAGATATCATGATCAGCAGTGTCGAAAGCAGCACTGAGATCCAGGAGCACAAGAACAGACAATCTATTAGAATCTGTGTTCATAGGCAGATCGTTCGCAACGTTGATAAGTGCTGTTTCTGTGCTATGGTGAGATCGAAAACCTGATTGACAAGTGCCTAGACCAGTGTTTCTCAACCCAGTCCCCAAGGACCCCCTATCCTGCATATTTTCTTTGCAACCCTGAATAGGTACCTGTTTGTAGTTAATCAACCAATCAGCAATGAATTTTGCCAGATGTTGCACACCTTGCATAATTAAGTGCTGCGAGATGATTGGTCGAGTAAGTACAAGCAGGGCTACCTATGCAGGGTTACAATGAAAACCTGCAGGATAGGGGGTCCTTGAGGACTGGGTTGAGAAACACTGGCCTAGAAGTTTGTTAGATATTAACTCGAGAATAAACTATTTTTAAGGATTTTGCTGAGGAATGGGAAGTTGCAGATGGGCCTGTAGTTGGCAGTAACTGTCGCATCAAGATTACTCTTCTTCAGAAGTGGTTACCGACAGCTGTCTCGAGTGCTGCAGGAAGTATACCTGCCTGAAGAGAGTAGTTAATAAGTTCCAAAACGTCACGTGCTAAGCAATTAAAAACATTTTTAAAAAACGTGGTAGGGAGAGGATCCAAGCGGCAGGTGGACGACCTGAGCCGCCTCACAATATAGTCTAGACTTATAAGGTGCAGAGTGTCAAAGCGAGACACGGCGCCAGTGATATTTCTGGAGAACTGGAGGGCAGGTTCAGTACTGGGTCTTGAGCCACTGATGTTCTGTCTAATGGCAGTAATTGTGTTATTGAAAAGGGTAGCGAATTGCTCACATATTTGAGTGGCCAGCATCTCTGGTGGGTGTGGAGATGGTGCATTAATAGGCCGGTCAATAGTGGAGAAGAGCACTTTATTATTGTTCATATTTTCAGCAATGATTTTAGAGAAAAAAAGGAGTGTCTGGCCTGTTTAACTGTTTTGCAGTACTTCTCCAGTCCGTCCTTGTAAATTTCACCGTGAACCTGAAGTTTAGTCTTTCTCCGCTGTCCTTCTGCCTGGCGACAGTCTCTCTTAAGCTGCCCAACAACCACTCCATTTCTCCAGGGGGGGGCTTTCTGTTTTTCTGTGTTTTTAGTTTTAACAGGCGCAGTGTTGTCAAATATATTTCATATTTTGGAGCTGAAGTCGTTCACAAGATCCTCAGCTGGTGATGACGTGAACGGCGACAACTCATTCACGGTTTTCTGAAAGGTTTCAATTGTGTTATTATCAATGAAGTGTTTTTTGAGCATTCATCGTAGGACCTTTGCGACGAGCCAATGGAGTGCAAGGACATATTATACTCTTGTAAACTGTTGGTTGGTGTTTCCTTACTTTTACACCTTCACTCTGCATGAACAGCAATGAAGCCCCAACGTCCTCAAACGAGGACTTCATACTTGGCAGCGTTGCGGGGTAGCAACAAACCACCCATGTGGTCGTATGGGTTGGAGGGCTTGTTGACGCATATGATTATTGACATACACTTAAAACATTTTTGCTGGAGGCCTGGTGCATGTTTTGGCAAGGTTTAGGGTCGTCCAGTGTCAGAAACTCTTGTTGGAAAATCTGTCCCCCCCCCTTCATACCTCCCCGTCAGTTGCCTCTCT
Organism: Lampris incognitus; assembly: GCF_029633865.1. Lineage (NCBI taxonomy): Eukaryota > Metazoa > Chordata > Actinopteri > Lampriformes > Lampridae > Lampris > Lampris incognitus. The sequence continues at coordinate 15,395 of NW_026611542.1, forward strand.
TTCACTGTAGCTCGGGTTTCAGAGGGACATGATACTACCCCGTGTCCTGGCTGGACTCTGTGCCGGGCTTTTAATGAGTGCTTTATGGGTGGATCAGGGCCCCTCGGCTCCAGGGCTCTATCAAAGAGAGGAGGATTCGAGGCTGATTATCTTTCCCCGGAGAGCGAGGGCTTCCCTCGGCTGAGTACCGCGCTTTACAGCTGGCTTATCCCACAACCAAACTCTGCTGCCCACCTCCTCACTGCCCGGCCAGATTATCTCCAGACCAGCTAAGCCAGCGGTGCAGCACCTCCCTTCTGGGTTTCATGCACGTGTGTCTGGAAACGACTGTTTCCTCCTATTTTTTGCCCCTGTTAAAGGATATTTTTTTAGGGAGTTGGTTCCTTATCCGATGCGAGGGTCTAAGGACAGGATGCGGTGTTGCTGTAAAGCCCCTTTGAGGCAAACTTGTCATTTGTGATATTGGGCTGTACAAATAAAACCGACTTGACAACACACAAAAAACGCACTGACTGCATATTCTATTGTCCTCACGTTGTTTTGATCACTATTTACTGGCTGCTGACCTTTACCAGCCTGTCTATGAGGCCTTGCAAAAAGGATGGCAGCAAGTACACAAAAACCCACAATGCACAGAGGCGAACAGTATCTGTGGCATATCCCCTGCCGCCGGTAGGGGCGCTAATTTAGGGAAACGCTCCTGTGGGTCGTACTAGGGCAGTGTTTCTCAACCCAGTCCTCAAGGACCCCCTGTCCTGCATATGTTCTTTGCAACCCTGAATAGGTACCTGTTTGTAGTTATTCAACCAATCAGCAATGGATTTTGTCAGGCGTTGCACACCTTGCATAATTAAGTGCTGCGAGATGATTGGTGGAGTAAGTACAAGCAGGGCTACCTATGCAGGGTTACAATGAGAATCTGCAGGATAGGGGTTCCTTGAGGACTGGGTTGAGAAACACTGTACTAGGGGGCATACGACCCGTGTGGTCGTATGGGTTGGAGGACTTGCAGGGGGAAAGTTCTGTCCGCTCGTCCGTCTGTCCTTCTGTCGCCTTGTCTCTCTGAAAACGCGGAAATACAGCAGCCTGTTGCGAGCTGAGCACGGAGGAAGGCCGCTGACGTCGGCGGGCAGCTTGGGCTTCAGAAGCGGCCGGTGCTCGGGGCCTCCGAGGCTGTGTGACCGAGCAGGGGCTCCGCGGTTTAGCGGAGGAAGTTCACAGCTTTGTTTTTTGTTTTCCTTTCCAGCAAATCAGTCATGTGGTCCCCGAAGCTCTCTAAAAACATCCCCGCATTCAGCGCCGTCAGCCTCCGCCCACCACACAATGGACGGCATTGTTTGGGTTGTTATTCCAGAAAGACCTTTGTAGGCGAAGAACATCCATTAACCAAACAGGAAGATATTAACTGATTTGCTCATTATTGCTTTTTAATGAAAGATTACTCAGTTCAGCATTTGTACTTGTGTATTTGGATAAGCATGCAGCCTACAGTATTCCAGGCAGCAGGGCTGCTGCTGCTGCTGCGGGGGAATGGGGAAGGGGGAAGTGCAGCATGTATAAATGCGCCGGCAGGGCTCGAACTAGTAGTAACGTCTTGTTTTCCTCTAAGACCGCTTTATGCCTATTGATTTTTCCAGAAGCTTGACGCATCTGGTGATAAGTGTCCGGTGGCCTGCCCAGCCTACATCATGTCAGATGATGGCGCCGTATTGACAACATCTCAGCGAGCACGCGGGCCCTCCGTGAGTTGTCCCTCGTGACATTTCATGGTTCAGTAGCAACAGTCAGCAGTTTATAGAGGTGAGGCCGTTATGACGGCTGCACACAGCCGTTATAACGTGCTGCACACAGCGTGCAGCAGCAGACACGGGAAGCTTTACGTCAGCGTTGGGTTGCAGCATCACTGCGGTACATATATATATATATATATATATATATATATATATATATATATATATATATATATATATATATATATGTAGTCAAGTCACTTTTAATTATCACAAACTGCAAACTTGCCCCAGGACGCTTCAGGGCAACACAACATACTGCTACATGTGTGGTTTGCAGCGGATAAACCACGTGTCAGCGAGACTCGGGCTGCGCATGCTGCTGCTGGGGGAACATGTCTGGGTCGGTGAGAGGATTTTCCAGGTGGCTGAATCATTAATGTTTAATGTAAGGGCTTAAACGTGTGACGCTCTTTAAACGGTCGTTTCTAAAGCTGCAGGTGTGCGTTACACCTCTTTCTGTTAGACCCACGCGTGTCTCTGTTCTGCCGTGGTCACTTCCGTCCACGTCCACACTGAACAACAGCGTGCGCAGACACACACTCCATATAAGCACCTGTTCACCTGTTCTGTCATTATGAATACATCATGACAACAGACACAGACCATACCACCCCCCACCCCCCACACACACCACCACCACCACTGGACCGTTGGAGATCACGTGTTTTTGAGTTTTGAATGTCGCACCTCTCCCTTCCCCGTTGGACGTTGTGCACGTGATGTGCACGAGGAGGCAGTAAACGGTTTGTTCTTCCCCGCGTGGCTTTATGGACAGCTGGTGATGCTTATGGCAGGAAACAGGCGTGTACTGTCTCATAAACAATTTACCTGAATCACTGGATTACATATATACTTATATATATACACTACCGTTCAAAAGTTTGGGATCACCCAAACAATTTTGTGTTTTCCATGAAAAGCCACACTTATTCACCACCATATGTTGTGAAATGAATAGAAAATAGAGTCAAGACATTGACAAGGTTAGAAATAATGATTTGTATTTGAAATAAGATTTTTTTTACATCAAACTTTGCTTTCGTCAAAGAATCCTCCATTTGCAGCAATTACAGCATTGCAGACCTTTGGCATTCTAGCTGTTAATTTGTTGAGGTAATCTGGGGAAATTGCACCCCACGCTTCCAGAAGCAGCTCCCACAAGTTGGATTGGTTGGATGGGCACTTCTTTGAGCAGATTGAGTTTCTGGAGCATCACTTTCTGGAGCATCACATTTGTGGGGTCAATTAAACGCTCAAAATGGCCAGAAAAAGAGAACTTTCATCTGAAACTCGACAGTCTATTCTTGTTCTTAGAAATGAAGGCTATTCCATGCGAGAAATTGCTAAGAAATTGAAGATTTCCTACACCGGTGTGTACTACTCCCTTCAGAGGACAGCACAAACAGGCTCTAACCAGAGTAGAAAAAGAAGTGGGATGGCCGCGTTGCACAACTGAGCAAGAAGATAAGTACATTAGAGTCTCTAGTTTGAGAAACAGACGCCTCACAGGTCCCCAACTGGCATCTTCATTAAATAGTACCTGTTAGAGCCTGTTTGTGTGCTGTCCTCTGAAGGGAGTAGTACACACCGGTGTAGGAAATCTTCAATTTCTTAGCAATTTCTCGCATGGAATAGCCTTCATTTCTAAGAACAAGAATAGACTGTCGAGTTTCAGATGAAAGTTATCTTTTTCTGGCCATTTTGAGCGTTTAATTGACCCCACAAATGTGATGCTCCAGAAACTCAATCTGCTCAAAGAAGTGCCCATCCAACCAATCCAACTTGTGGGAGCTGCTTCTGGAAGCGTGGGGTGCAATTTCTCCAGATTACCTCAACAAATTAACAGCTAGAATGCCAAAGGTCTGCAATGCTGTAATTGCTGCAAATGGAGGATTCTTTGACGAAAGCAAAGTTTGATGTAAAAAAAATCTTATTTCAAATACAAATCATTATTTCTAACCTTGTCAATGTCTTGACTCTATTTTCTATTCATTTCACAACATATGGTGGTGAATAAGTGTGACTTTTCATGGAAAACACGAAATTGTTTGGGTGATCCCAAACTTTTGAACGGTAGTGTATATATATATATATATATATATATATATATATATATATAAGTATATATACGTATATATATATATATATACT
>NW_026611543.1:5000-19338 GCF_029633865.1 Lampris incognitus
AGAAACCAATAGGCTGGGTCCATAAGATGGCGTCGTTCGGCTTCCGACGTACGAGTACTTGCACAAGAACATCCGGTCTGGTTTGTCGCGAGAAGCGACGACTTTGTTTTACACTCACTGTTTGCAGGACCTCCCTAAAATCACGGTCAACAATGTGCATCGCATCGTGAGTGTTTCCCCGGTAGCTCAGACGAGCAAAAAAGCAAAAGGGTTTAAGATGTATATCTCGAGCTACATCGACAACTACGAGGGCACGTAACGGCATCATTAGAACTATGCTAGCGCTAGCTAGCTAGCTAGCTGGCAGGGGCGATTACATGAAATTATACAAATCAGACATACCTGGTGTCAAACCGAATGTCCTCATCGGAACCTGCAAATCGCCTCGGACTGAAGTTGGACTGTAGCTGGACAGTCTCTAGTTGTTTCTGGAGCACTTCTATTTGTTTCCTCACTGACTCGTTGTGGGCCAGGGCATCATCCAAAGCGGCAGGATTAGGAGCCACGCAGTAGCCATGCTCTTGCAGGCATCCATCTCATTATCAGAGGAGTCCAGAGCTGGCAGAGGGGCGACAGCAGGACGCTCCCGGAACTCCCACACACCTAGCCTGGGTGCGGGTTTGGAGTACTCATTCCACGCAGAGAGTGTGGGGACAGCTCCTTCTTGAGCCTCCTTAACACACCTGTAGCTGGCACAGCGAAATCCCCCGCTTCGAAATGCCGACTACACACTCTTGTACTCTTGGTGACGGTAAATGCGTCCCTCCGAATCTTGGCTAGCCACTTAGCTCTTTCCTGGCAGTGACTAGGGAATGAATGGAAACTTAAGGGAGAATTATAGCGCGCCGAATTCGCACATTGTGGCGCACAGCAGTGCTCAGCGCAGCCTGATTCACGGCGTTGATACTTGAACGCCCCTTTTTGCCCTGGTTGATTCATCTATTTTTCGGACGAAATTTAGATTTCGGACGGATAAGTTGGCAGCTAACTAATGATTCAGTGGGACGTAAGCATCCGGTTGTACCGGAAGTCCTTGTGCAAACAGACACACCCGGAATTTCCGTAGCGCGACATTAATGCATCGAGCCTATTAGACAGCAGCCTCAGGTCACCTGCTCGCCACAAGTTTGAGGGCTTACTTAAGGTATCGTTTGGCTGACGCCCCTCACCCAGGAAGTATATGTATTCAGACAGGAAGTATATGTATTCAGACAGAAACCAACCAAACACCATTTGAACCAATATTTCATGCTGCTGACAGGCGCTCACAGACGGAAAAACCCTTTTATTTTATAATTATTTGCACTATACAACTAAATTATATCTAACATGTTTAAGTAGATTTTCATCTCTTGACGTTCGAAGGGGGCGGCGCCCCAGCGCCCTCTACTGGCCAGCCGCCGCGGCTAGTTAACGATTCACTTTTCTGGAGGACGGCTGGCCTGAAGAGAGACCTCTGTCCACCTGTGGAGAAAACCCAGTTGCCACCTGTATGTTGTTTAATTTCACAATCCACTGTTCTCGAAGGTAATCGGGTGGGAGCGAGCTAATACGGCACATAGGTAACCCGGTGATAATGAACCAATATATATGCATCATGCAGAACAGCTCATAAAGCTGGGCAAAGGGAGCTCAGCGCAAGTCGTTCATCACGGTTGTGTCTCTTATGAGAACCCAGACGGGGGAATTCTGACTCCCACCCTGCTAAATGACATGGCGCATGGCCCCGAGGTGTTGATATGAGTTTCATATGTGGTCCACTGCTAGCAGCCCTGCTGATCCTCGGATGATGTTTATTATGGGGAGGCTTTCGCAGACAATACAGCCTCATTCCGCAGTGAACTGCGAGTGGGTCATCAGATTTGCACTTAATTTGATTTATAACTGAGCCGAGGCCAAGTTTCCGCATAATTTAGAGACCTGCCTGGTGTCTCGCAGGCCTTTTTGGATGGCTCCGTGTAAACCGAGAGGCTGACATTGAGACAACAAGGCACGGAGCCACGGTGGACTTAGAGATCTGCCTTGGCCTGCTCGCGAGCCTCTGACAGCGAACTGGCACCGGAACCGGCTAACGGAGCGCACAACCCGGCTAGGTTCTGCTTTAACTAGATGCACGTCTGCCGGAGCTCGCGTGTGTGGTCAAGCTGAGGCAGGACCTCCGTGAAAGGTCTTGGACGAAAGTCACACTGAAGACTAAATCAATGAACTTTACAGGGTAGGACTCATTTGCCCAGTTTGGCCGGCCATCTATGTCTGGCCTGAGGGAGATTCAATTACATTGGCCTTTCCTTTGTTTGAATGATATGCTTGAATTCAACACATAGAATGGCTTTCACAGCGAGTCTGATCAGGAACGATCAGGACACATCCTGTTAACCTTGAATAATCACCGTCACCATGTAGTCACACGGAGTCAGCTACCGCACAGCTTTCCTTACATGCGCCCTTCATGGCTGACGTGTCTGTGAAACACATACGAACAAGCAGTGACGGCGTCTGTCTGGCGCGGCGGTCTATTCCGTTGCCTAACAACACGTGGCTCGCCGGTTCGAATCCCCGCGTTACCTCCGGCTCGGTCGGGCGTCCCTACAGACACAGCTGGCATGTCTGCGGGTGGGAAGCCGGATGTGGATTATGTGTCCTGGTCGCTGCACTAGCGCCTCATCTGGTCGGTCGGGGAGCCTGTTGGGGGGGGGACTTGGGGGAATAGCGTGATCCTCCCACGCTCTATGTCCCCCTGGTGAAACTCCTCACCATCAGGTGAAAAGAAGCGGCTGGCGACTCCACACGTATGGGAGGAGGCATGCGGTAGTCTGCAGCCCTCCCCGGATCAGCAGAGGGGGTGGAGCAGGGTTCGAATCCCCGTGCTACCTCCGGCTTGGTCGGTCACCGTGTCTGCAGGTGGGAAGCCGGATGTGGATTATGTGTCCTTGTCGCTGCACTAGCGCCACCTCTGGTCGGTCGGGGAGCCTGTTCGGGGGGGGGGGACTGGGGGGAATAGCGTGATCCTCCCACGCGCTACGACCCCCTGGTGAAACTCCTCGCTGTCAGGTGAAAGGAAGCGGCTGGCGACTCCACATGTATCGGAGGAGGATCGGCAGAGGGGGTGGAGCATCGACCGGGACGGCTCGGAAGAGTGGGGTAATTGTCCAAGTACAATTGGGGAGAAAAGGGGGGGGAAATCCACCCCCCCCAAAAAAGGGGCGTCCGGGTAGGGCGGCGGTATATTTTTCATTGCCTACCAACACGGGGATCCCGGTTCAAATCCCGCTGTTGCCTCCGGCTCGGTCCGGCGTCCCTACAGACACAATTTGCCGTGTCTGCGGGTGGGAAGCCGGATGTGGGTATGTGGGGAGGGGGAACTGGGGGGAATAGCGTGAACCTCCCACGCGCTACGCCCTCCCCCCCCCCGGCGAAACTCCTCACGGTCAGGTGAAAAGAAGCGGCTGGCGACTCCACATGTATCGGAGTAGGCGCGCGGTAGTCTGCAGCCCTCCCCGGATCGGCAGAGGGGGCGGAGCAGAGACCGGGACGGCTCGGAAGAGTGGGGTAATTGGTCAGGTAAAATTGGGGGGGGGGATTGCCCCCCCAAAAAAAACAAGCAGTGAGACATTAGTGAACAAGAAAAATCTCACATTTATTTGATATCAAACAAGAGTTGAATTAAATATCAGCTGATGATGATGATGATGATGATGATGATGGGCTCTTACAAAAGGAACCAACTGAACCTAAACAGTGCTGCAACAAGTCACACTTTTCAACTATGGTCCGTTTTATTTTTTTCTTCCTTTCTCGTTGTTGTTGAGCAGTTCGGTTAATAAATTAATACGTGTCAGAGGCTGAAATACGCTCGCGAGACCGCCCAGTGAAGCACCGGCACAACGGCAAGTCCGGAAACCGACGACTTCTTTCAGGTAAACCAATCACACGAGCCCGGAGCCGCGCGGCGCGTCGCGCGGTGGAACCGACACGCCGCCCGCTCGCCGACGCGCGCTGCGCAGGCGCAGTCGCCAGCGTGGTTTCCACGGGGCTTCCTCTCTCGGGACAACTTCCGCCGCCGGACACGCGACAAGGATTTCAAGTGTGAGGATGAAGGGAAGCACGTCCGTCCGCCGTCTGATCCGCCGCGTGCCGCGGATCCTTCCGGAAACTGACGGGATGTGGTTTCCGGATGGTCACCATTTCGGGTTTTTTTGTTTTTTTTTGTTTGTTTGTTGGCTTTTTACACTATAGTGGTACAGCAAAATATATTTCTTTAGCTGTTATTCGGACAAGAGTTAAATGTGCAATAGAGAAAATATAAGGCCTGAGTCTGAATTAGTGGTTTCTTTACAGTCCTGACTGTATAGTGGAGCCGCACTAAGTCTAGTTCTATTGTTCAGGACTAAACGGATCCTGGTTCTGGAATGTCCCCCCCCCCACCCCACCCCACCCCCCCGGGGGAGAATGTCAGGAGTCTTCCACAGTTCTGAACTGGACCCCCCTCACCCCCACCCCCTTTTCTTCTCCAACTCTTCTTTCGATACGACACGGATGCAGGCTGGATAAGGATGGCGCCAGACTTCTTTCTAATACTTACAGTGGTCTGTGCATTATTCTCTGCACCTCTTTAGTCCGCCAGCCGAGCATTCCCAGTCCACAGATGTCTGGTCTCGGAGGGAAACGTGTGTGTTTCTGCACGTGTGTGTGTGTGTGTGTGTGTGTGTGTGTGTTAACGGCTATGTGCAAAAGTCATTTAATTCCTTCCTTTCCCACCCAAAAAACATGTCACTTCCTGTCCTAACAGGAAGGGTATGTGGAGTGCAGAGCGGGAATTGGCAACAGTCTTGACATCAGCCAAAAGCACCCATGTGTTTAGACCTGTGCAAATGTAAAGACAGTTGTCCACCGGCTCAGAGGCTGGTGATGAGCTGCATCTGTCCGTCCTTGGGGGCCTCTCCCTCGGGGGTGCAGTCCTCAGTGCTGGGGGGGAGGATGCAGCCGTCGCTGGTGCCTCGGTTGATGTGGTAGTAGGAAAGGGGCTGGGAGCCATCACCCAGCTCGGGCATGCTTTTGTGATAGACATCCTCGCTCTCGCTCCTGGAGGAGGGGGAGAGGTCCTCGTCCTCTTCAGGGGGGTAGGGGGAGGCTGACGGGGAGGGTGAGTCTCTCAAGTTGGGCATGCTGGTGTACAGGGAGTCTCTGTTATTGTTGGGTGACTGGGAGCCCCCATCCTCCTCGGCAGTGACAGTCTCTGAGCCGTGGCCCCCGGCCCCTTCCGAGCGCCTGGGAGCCTTTTGGGCGCTGTAGAGCAAGGAGTGAGTCCTCTGGGGCAGCAGCGGGGCCTCCAGCGCCCCCTTGTGGTGGGAGTGCAGAAGCAGCTCCAGGGTGGGGGGGGCTCCTCTTGCGCCTCCCCTCTGCGGGGACGAGGCCTCGGCGTGGTCTGGAGCAATGGCGTCATCCTCGCTGCCGCTCTCGCCCCCGCCTCGGTCCACCGTCACCCTGGTCTGCGGCTGCAAGACTCTGTCCCTCTCCCTCGGGTGGTCGCGGCCCTTAGGGGCCCCGCGGGGCCTGAGGTTGTTGTGGACGAGCTCAGAGATTATCATCTTCTCAAAAGCCACGTCATCTAGGTTGAGGGCGCCCAGGTCACCCGGGCCGTGAACGCCCACATCCTCGTAGTCATCATCGCGCAGGGAGTAGCTGTTGTTGAAGTTGCCGTTGAGGGGGAGGGTGTCCATGGCACTGATGTCCCTGCTGTTGGTCAGAGAGTGCTGTCCTGCAAGGAGAGGCAAAGGGGGAGGCCATGAGCGACGGCGTATTGGCCGACACGGGTGACAACACAGCGCGTCACACATCATCCACACACGGTTCGATACTGCTCAGGACACTTCACTCTTGGTCTCTTTTTTTTTTTCCCCCTTCTAATTTTATAACTTTTTTTTTTCTCCAAATAATAAATTTTCCAGATCTTTCAGAATAATTTACACCCCCCCCCCCGCTGCGCCCGTCCCGATCGTGCCTGAATCCCACCGGAGCCAAGCTGGAGTTTATCCTGAACAATACTGCACAGATGAGGACATAAAGATGACGAAAAAAACTTCACTGCACAGCGACACACCGATATGCAAGCTAGCCAGGTTACACAAAGGCGGCATACGACATCACCAGGCGAGAGGAGAAGCGGGGAGTCAGAGAGCAAAACACAAAACAAGCTGATGGGGAGGTGTCACACGGAGTAAAAACAAGGCAGTCCTTTAGAGGAGGCAAGGCAAAGTAGTAATGCTGAACACAAGACGGCCACTTGGCTGCACTGGGGCCCACAAGGCACGGCAAACCCCCCCCTCCCCCTCCCCCAACACACACACACACACACACTCTCACACCAACACACACACACCAACGCACACCCCACTACAGACAGGCAGGGTGCAATGACTCACTTTACCACCACTCACATCAAGTGTGTCTGCTCAGGCTACCTGGCCTAAGAACGGCTGATGTGCAAAAAAAACAAAAAAAAAAATAGAAAAAAAAAAGAAAAGAAAAAAAAGTAAAACAGATGATTTCTTTCCCCCCAATTGCAGCAGAAACGGGGAAAATTACTGAAATAAGACAAAAAGTGGAAGCTTGTAATCTCAGGCCCGGATTCAGTCAGTCCAAGTCACGTCGTGTTCTTGACAATTCATTAAATTATCGAATCAATTAGGATTTAGCTTGAATGGGACGTTCTCTTGCCAGCCAGTAGGGACGACATAAAATAATAATCATAATAATGGAGAGAGACGGCAAGATTGTTGTTTGAGCACTTTGGGGGGAGGCTGAAGGGCAAACTAAGGACAACTGAATCCTGGACTCGGCAGGTGGAGGGGGGGGGGTTGGTTCAGCAGCAAGCACAGTTTTGTTTCCAGAAAAGTCTGCAGCAAAATGCACGGTACCGTCTCCCCACCGATAACCCCTCCTCTCCACTGTGTGAATGGGACTTGATTTTAAAGGGGGTTTTCTGTGTCAAGCGAACACCGGTCACGTGGAGGGAGGTGGGCAGGATGTGCGGGGCGGATTACTCCGAAAGCCCTCGCCGAAGCCCCGTGACTACGGGGAGGGAAAGGAGCGGGGCCTGTCTGATTCGCCGCGAGGATCTGATTGGACGGGAGCGCGAGGCTTTAAATGAAAAGGCTCGAGACGGATGAAAGGGGCGCGCGCGGAGACGGCCTCCGCTCGCTCGGCCTCCTTAAAAAGGGGGGGAGGCTGGAGTCTCACGCCTCAGACGAATTAGTCTGAGAAGTGTAAAACTGGAGAGGAAAAGCCCCCCAGCCCCCCCCCCAAAACCAACGGCTGCAGAGAAACCTAGTCTAAAAACAGACGTCACAGCCATTTTCCCACAATATAAAAGCTAAGGCAGTGGCGGGAGAGCGAGAGAGCAACAGGCTCAAACGGAGCAGGGGAGAGAAATATGGAAGCGTGGTCTGTGAACACGCGCCCCCCTCTAAGCCTGCGTGTGTTCGTGCGGAGGCCGTGGGTTTGATTCCAGACAGGTATTGTCTACCGGGAGGGGAGGACGTGAGCGGAATCGAAGCGGACGCGGCGACAGCTGCGCTCCGGGAAGCATTCCAGCAGAGATTCATCCAAGATGTTCCCCCATACCTTATTTACTGCATCGGATGAACATCTGCGGGGTATTATATAGTATTAATACACGTATTACGGACGCCCCGCCCGCCTTCCTGCTGCAGCTAAACGTGATGACTGCAGCAGAGGACACGGGAAATGAGCTCGTGTTAAACTCGACAGTCTTCCGTTGCACGTTTCACGGTGAGCCTTGCGTCAGTTTTTGACATTTGTATGTCACACTGTTGCCTGTCCCCCCCTCCTCCCAAAAAAAAAACAAACCCGGTAACACTTTCTATGAAGCTTGCATCTCTAATGCCCTATAAGCATCTATAATGCCCTATAAGCATCTATAACACCCTATAAGCATCTATAACGCCCTATAAGCATATATAACACCCTATAAGCATCTATAATGCCCTATAAGCATCTATAACACCCTATAAGCATCTATAACGCCCTATAAGCATCTATAACACCCTATAAGCATCTATAATGCCCTATAAGCATCTATAACGCCCATACTTTCCTATAATGTGTATTACAACGACTAACGGCTATGGCTGAAGACTGAAATAGCACTGAAGTCTCATTATGCACCTCTACAAAACTTGTGCAAAACAAGTTGGCTATGATGCATTATGACGTTTAACAGATAAACAGGCTAATGATGACGTATTTATAATGCATAAATCCGTTTGAAATTGACATAATGTATCACAAAGGTGGTTATGAGGTGTTGTGAGGGCGCGCACATGTTATAATGAATCTTACAACGACTTATAGCTACGCTTATAGGGTGTTGCAGATGCTCATAGGGCGTTATAGACGCAAGCTTCATAGAAAGGGGTACCGACGATTACAGCCATGTTTAAAATGACTTGGCCGTTAAATGTTTTGAGTTTTCATCAAATCCCAGCTGCTCAAATGAGAAGCATCTCGTGTAATTACCTCATAATTGTGCAGGTAAACGTCTCGGGGCGACGGGGGGGGGGGGGGCCGCCTTGCATGTTTGTGTGGTGATGGAGGGACGGTTCGCAGGATGTCTCGGATTTCTCCGCGGCCATTGTTTCGGCCGGAAACCTGCCTCATTAACGGACGCCTCTGAAGTGGCCTCGCTGCGCTCACGGGCGCGCCACACCAGGAGGAGGCCGTCTGTCTGCACACGCCGGTTACATATCTCATTACGCATCCTTCCTTCTTTGCGCGCGCTCGCCGTAGCGGTTTCTGCCCGCTCCCTTCTCATCATCAAACGTGCTGCCGTTTGGTTACTTTCTTTCTTTTCTGTTTGCCCGGCTTCCTTCGGCTGCGGCGGTGTTTAAAATAGGTCGCGGTAGACACCGACGGCGTTTCAACCGAGGCGGGAGGGGTGCGGACGTGACAAAGTAAAAACCTGAACATTTCCACCCGTTCTAAATATATCATCCGCCACTGTGGTTGTCAGGGCAACAATATGTCACCTGAAGTGTTGCATAAGCGCGCCGTGCGGGATTTCAGAGGGATCCTTGCAGGACGCGCTCAAGTAGCCGAGATAAGACGGCGCCGAGCGCTCTGAGCCCCCCGTCTTTTAGTTGTGCCCACAGAAATAAAAATAACGGCTCAGACTGTTTATAACTACACCCAGAAGGGGTGGGGGTGGAGGGGAGGAGGGATGCGTTCCACCTACAGCCGTCGCTTCTCTGGCGCTTTCAACGTGCGCCGTGTTCGACAGTCACAGCTCTGGAGTTCTGTTTTCCCAAATGAAATTTGAAGAAAATAAAAAAATTCCACCACAAAGCAAAACAACAAAACAAACAAACAAACAAACAAACAAACACACACAAGATCAAGGTCACGAGTAAAAGTTGGAGGGTGGATGTGCACCTGGGGAGTGAAAGGCCGGTGGAGAGGGGGTGTTGCACACCACCGTTTCCGCCAGCAGGTTGTTATAGGGGTTAGTGTCGTGGGCTCGGAGGAGAGGGTTAGTTAGGAGGTAGTTGCCAGTCATCCCTGAAATAACAGGAAGACAAGAGAAGGAACGTGAGTGGGGGAGAGGGGGGAGAGAGAGAAGCACAAAGAGCGAAAATAGACAACAGAGAGAGAAGCATAGTTTGAGTCTGAAGCACTTCGTGTGGCGTTAGATGGGCAGTTGTCGGTATAACGAATGCCTGCGTTTTGGACAACTCAAGAACTCGCCAACGAGACTTCCAACAAACGCATCCTCTGCCTCCTATTATGGACACAAAACGAAAATCTAGACTAACGTCGGTTTAAGAAACACATTTTCCAAAACAGTAAGCTGATGTAACTGTCAAACAACATTACTGGCGACGTGTGTTTTTCTGAAGTATTGCACCACAATCAGCTCCACTGTTTACGTGAGACAAACTCATCTAAACAAACCATCCAGTCGACGCACCAGACAAAACATTTCTAAACAGCCTGCCCTCAGCGATACGGCATTCTTCGCTTCTGCAGTCGGGTTTCACAAATCCTGGAGCGCGGACCGAAGCTGGTCCTGGATCGCTAAGCTAGTGTGCGCCGGCACGTCTCTTTATCAACGCTAATTCGTTTGCACAGCTGAGTCTGCATGGGCCCTGTCTGACGCCTCGCCAACGATCCACGATGGCTGCTGGATCTGTCCTTAAAACCTGCACTGTCAACCGTCACCCCCCCGCCCCCCCCAACTCGATCATCTCCGCCTTACAGTCACTCCAGGGTGAGGGATGAGGCAGGGGGGTCCGTTTGCTTGTCAGAGTTGTTTAGATTTGAACCCATCACACAGCACTATGTGTCTGAACCCATGTCAAACATCTCCTTTTCCCCCTTTTAACAACCCCTGCGAGTGTTAACGGCGGGGAATTTCCGTGAACTCTGACGTCACCAGGATCACTCTGCCGAGACTTCTGACTGCATAGCACTGACAGGAAAACGCAACGTAAAAATCAAGTTTTTGTTCCTTTTGTATTTCTTTTTTACACCCTCCCCCCTTGCTGCCCCCTCCTCTCCCCCCGAAGACCTTCTTCTCTTTCTTTTCTTTCTGTAATTTTGCGCTGCGGCGGCGGCGCGTCAGCCGCCATCTACTGAAGTGTTCATTTGTGAATTTCCAAAACTTCATCACAAAGAGAATAGCGTATGCGTCTTGCCTGGCGAGCGAGGCAGCTGCTTACCCTGGTTGATTGTGGAGGTGCTGTTGATGTCTCCTGAGATGAAGGAGGACTCTGACTGCTTCCTCACAGTGTCGTTCCACATCCTCCTGATGCGGCTCTGCACAGAGAGCAAAGGCGCCACTGATCACTGGCTCAACACGGTGCCAAATAATATGCAGTCTTTTTTTGGGGGGGGGGGGGGTCCTGCGACTTCACTAGCTGTGTGGGCTTTTTGATGTAAACCAAGCACGAGCAAGCGCGACTCGCACAGCCAAATGCTTGTCGATGAGTAGGTTCAGGTACATGTTAGTGCAAGGGGGGAAAAAAAGGCTTTGCATGCTAAGCAACCCAACTGAGAGCAGACCCCCTTCCGTTGGTAAAGTTTCTTTAAACAATTCAGTTTTAGAGCTCGGGGCCCCTGGTGGCTCTCGCTGCTATTCCGCTGGGAGAGCAGATGCTGACGTCTGCTTCCTCACTCGGTGACTATACCTGGGTAGCAGATGAGTAGCGCGCAGTGGAACGAGACGTGGTTGCCTTGGATGAACTGTGGGAGCCCTCGGGAGGCAGGCCGCCGCAGCAGTGGGACTGACGGAAACATTTGCTGTACTCTTTGCGGACCTGCAGAGGGGCAAAGGATCAGGGCAGACTGAGCACAAAGAGAGGCAGGGTCTCCGACAGGCTGTACCAGTCCCCCCCCCCCCACCTCCCCGAGAGACATGCAAATTCCAAATCTTTGTCAAATGCCAGCCAGCCGACAGTGGTTCAGAATGCCATGTCTGTAAGGGGGCCAGTGCTAATGTTATTCTAAGCTTCCGAATATGTTAGACGACTGCAGAAAGGGACATCTTTAAACCCGTTTGACAGTTCGGTCCCCAAGATCAGGATTACCTAAAATGACACATCAAATTTGGAAATATCCACAGTACAATCTAGCAAAACCAATGCCCGCAACTGATAAATAGGAAAGCTATTAGATCGTCTACGGCTGGTTAATATATGGAATTAATATCAAAATTTGAAATTTTCAAATGATAAAATTTGAAATTGGAGTTTGTCTCATGCTGCAGTAATTCAGTACAGACAGGGTGTTATGTGCTGGAGCACGGTGCACATGTTTATATATCTTATTCTTATTTCTACTTCTTATTTTATCTTCTATTTCTTTTTTTGCGGGGGGGGATTTTGCCCCCTTTTTCTCCCCAATTGTATCAGGCCATCTACCCCACTCTTCCCGGTCGCTGCTCCACCCCCTCTGCCGATCCAGGGAGGGCTGCAGACCACCACACGCCTCCTCCGATGCATGTGGAGTCGCCAGCCGCTTCTTTTCACCTGACAGTGAGGTGTTTCACCAGGGGGACATAGCACGTGGGAGGATCACGCTGTTCCCCCCCAGTCCCCCCGTTCCAGCCCGAACAGGCACCGACCAGAGGAGGCGCTAGTGCAGCAACCAGGACGCATACCCACAGCCGGCTTCCCACCTGCAGACACAGCCAACTGTCTGTAGGGACGCCCGACCAAGCCGGAAGTAACACAGGGATTCATACCGGCGATCCCCGTGTTGGTAGGCAACGGAATAGACCGCCACACCACCTGGACACCCTTATCTCCGATTCCTATTTGCTTCTGTTTTTCTTATTTCTATCTATTTCTATTTTCTTGTTATCGTGTTAGCTTTTACTTTTGCTATACCAGAGCGTGTGTCTGTAATAGGACCCAAATTCCCCTCGCGGATGAATAAAGCATTTCTGATCCTGATACAGAAAACAGCTCCGACCTTGATGGGGCGCATGAAATCTTTACAAAGGCAGATCGTGACGCCGTGGATGCCCACCTTCTTCTGGAGGAGGCAGTGGAAGATGAAGATGAACATCCCTTGCAGCGTGTTGAAGATGGTGAACAGGTACGCCATGACGATGGAGGACTCGTTCAGGAAGAACAAGCCAAAGGACCACGTCAGGCCCAGGAGACAGAGCAGGGCAAACGCTCCCAGCACCCAGGACCTGCGGCACAGACAGAACTCTGGTAACAGCTAGTCAAACAGTCAAACAGTCAAACGGGGGGGGGGGGGGGGGGGTTTACACGGCATTTCTTGGCCTGAGGTTTCTGCGCTGGGAGGACTGGACGGACAGGAAAAACAATTTCCTGGGTTATTTTTTTCCCCTGGTTTTGAACAGGTTGCGCAAACAATGCACACAAATGCTGATCCAAAAGTCTTGGAATCAAGGTGATTTGAAACAGGAGTCAAACAGGAGGTCTCCTCGGGTCCTCCTTGGGGTCGGCTAAAGAGATCGCCAGCCCAGCAGGTTTTCTCGGGGCAGTTTCCAGGAAGGCCTAGAGGAAATCAGATAACTTAACATTGAGTTTCAATAATGACAGCTGGTCGCTATCGATATACGAGAGAGGAGGGAGCCACCCCGAGAGGGTTACGGCGGGCCAGAGGGAAAAGAGGGGAGACCGAGGTAGGAGGAGGCACCGTTGCTGCTTTTCTAAAGGAAGAGAAGGAGGAAAACTCGCGGTAGCCTGAAAAGATGGGAGTTGGTTAATCTCGCTTTGGTGTAAATGTCAAGGTTCACTCTTCTGTGTGTCAACACTGTCGCTGCTCCACCCCCTCTCTGCCGACCCAGGGAGGGCTGCGGACCACCACATGCCTCCTCCAGTAAATGTGGAGTCGCCAGCCGCTTCTTTTCACCTGGCAGTGAGAAGTTTCTCCAGGGGGGGGGGTGTAGCGCGTGGGAGGATCACGCTATCCCCCGAACAGGCGCCCCAACCGACCAGAGGAGGCGCTAGTGCAGCGACCAGGACACACACCCCCGACCAAGCCGGAGGTAACGCGGGGATTCGAACCGGAGATCCCCGTGCTGGTGGGCGACAGAATAGACCGCCACGCCACCCGGATGCCCCATAAATGGCCAATTTGAGGGGGACCCTAATTAACGACAGCTAATGAGCTCTGCGCACTTCAGACTGTTTGTTCGACAGAGCTGTCGGCACTCTCTAAACTCCAGAGGCCAAATAATTGAGTTTTTTTTTTTTTTTTTTTGGTTGACGCAGAAAAGACCGAGCCGAGGAGGTCCGTCACACACGCACACCGTTGAACAAACAGCCCGCCACTGAAAGTGACCCGGGACTGTTATTTTATTTAGCTGTCTGGCTTGCGGAGAGAAATGAGGTGGGGGTAGGGGTGGGGGGGCGGCCCCCTCCTTCTCTTCTGTTCTCTCCACTTTTAAATCTGCGAGTCCTGTCGTTGAGCCCGTCCTCTGGGGGGGAGCCTGTAAACCGCGGCCGGCACAACGCACGTGAGGTCGGATGAGGAAATAAAAGAGGCAGTATAACCCCGCACGGTGCAAATACCGCACTCATAAAACACAGTGAAGTGGCACCACCTGCGGAAGGAGGGGGATAAATATGTGGAGGGGGGGGGGGTGGGGGGGTGGGGGGATATTGGCCCCGGCCGGCGTCAGAGAGGAGAGGAGAAATGTGTAGGTCCAACGCACGTTCGAAGCTGCAGAAACAAGGTAACGGCGGTAAGTAATGTGCCATATTATTTTCCCTTTTCATATTTAACTGACACCCCCACCCCACCCCACCCCCCTCCCCTCCCCCCTTTGAGACCCAAGCAGCCA
>NW_026611544.1:0-18740 GCF_029633865.1 Lampris incognitus
CAGTGAGGAGTTTCACCAGGGGGACGTAGCACATGGGAGGACCACGCTATCCCCCCCCAGTTCCCCTTCCCCCCGAACAGGTGCCCCGACCGACCAGAAGAGGCGCTAGTGCAGCGACCAGGACACACACCCACATGCGGCTTCCCACCTGCAGACACGGCCAATTGTGTCTGTAGGGACGCTGACCAAGCCGGAGGTACACGGGGATTCGATCTGGCGACCCCGTCTTAAAGGACTTGACTCACTAATTGTTATGCTTTCTTGAGAAACAGCCTCTTTGAGAACAGGGAGGACCCCAGACAGCATCTGGATGTGGGCCACTTCAGGCAGTGATGTAGCACTGATGACCTTCTTCTGGCCCTGACAAGATGGAGGTGAGCCTGAAGTGGCCCACATGTATAACAACAAATATGGCCCAAATATGTCAAATCACATGTGGGCCTTTTCTGGCAAAGCTGTGGTGCTCTGGGCAACATGTGATCTGGATGTGACCCTGAAGCGCCCCGTGTGGTAAATGGTGAATATGGCCCAAATATCACAAAACAAATATGGCCACCTTTGGCAAATATGTGACACATGCAGCATTGCTATGGCTTGGTTCTGGCCCAGATCTGGCAAACAGGAGCGGACCGCCCAAGGGCCATCATTCCACACGGCATGTGGGCCAGATGAAGTGCCGGGTGTGGGCCGGGTCCGGGCCACAGCAGTTTTGCTATCTGGGACTGTCACGTGCCTGTCCACGCGACCGTACCGTGCTGTTCCTCATTTGTCACCGCATAAAAATGTGGGTGGAGTTTCCCCAAGTCGCCCTATGAGGGCGTGTTTTGGATGACGGGTGGTGGTTTACTTCAGAAACATCCCCTCAGCCGTGGCGCTGTTTGTTTGCAGCTGTTTCTGTGTGTGGACCAATAAAGCTGCAGCGTTACCGTGTGGTGCTCCCGGTTTCCTTTTCTTCTTTGCGTTTCAGGATTTTGGCTGCAGCTTCAGCAGAATCCAAAGGTTCGGTGCACCGATGCAGCACCTGCACGTCAGTTTAACACGTCTCTGAATCAGCAAAGCACAAAGGGTTCGAGGCCAGAGGCCCTCGTTCCCGAGCACACTTCCAAGGAGTATTTTGGTTTCCGTGAAATCGCAGAACCACAGATTTAAGACAGGGAGCCTTGCCCGCCTAACAAATCATCAGCGTAATAATTCACCCGTGTAAAATAAACACGTCATTATTCCCGTCAGTGCAGATTTCTCCGAGTGGATGGTGAGTCAAAATGACAACTGAGCCGTTTTAACATAACAAGGGAAGTTTCCAGAATACCAGAGAGTGCTAAATCATGTGGGCCGCTGGCTTTGCTGAGCTGAGGTCAGCGGCCCAGACTGCTTTTCAGCACCATTACTGCATCACGCTGAAACTGTTTAATCAGTCGTCTGGAGAAAATGCCGACCGACCCAGACGGGACGAGCATGACAGCAGACACTTCCCTACGTGCCACCGGACCTGCAACACATGCAAGACACACAAAAGGCAGCAATGAGGTTGTAATATCCTAAAGAAGCCTGCATGTATCTCTGTAATGCCCCCCCCCCTCCCCCTTTACTCCCCAGTTCTACCTGGCCAGGGTCCGCGGTGGTGTAGCGGTCTAAGCATGGGCTTTGTGTCGATGCAGTTGCCCACTGGGGACCGGGGTTCACGCCCCGGTCTCGTCAGATCCGACTATGGCCGGACTCGATGAAGCAGCGATCATTGGCAGCGCTGTCTTCGGGAGGGAGGGAGGGGGGGAGTCGGCTTGTGTTCATCACATGAATATAGATATATATCACATGAGGAAAAAGCAGTGGTTCGTCCTGGAGTCGCCTCCCCACTTCTGTGACGAGGCGACTCCTTCGAGACTGCCGGCCGGAGAGATGTGGTTGGTGAACGCATGCAGTACGAGGGTGGGGGTCTGAACTAGAATAGGGATCGATTGGCCGCTAAATTAGAAGGAAAAAAAGGAAAAAAATCAGAAATTTTTAAATTGTATCCGGCCAGTTACCCCACCGAGCCGTCCCGGTCTCTGCTCCACCCCCTCTGCTGGTCCAGGAGGGCTGCAGACCACCACATGCCTCCTCCCATACATGTGGAGTCACCAGCCGCTTCTTTTCACCTGGCAGTGAGGAGTTTCACCAGGGGGACGTAGCGCGTGGGAGGATCACGCTATCCCCCCCAGTTCCCCCTCCCCCCTGAACAGGCGCCCTGAACGACCAGAGGAGGCGCTAGTGCAGCGACCAGGACACATACCCACATCCGGCTTCCCACCCGCAGACACGGCCAGTTGTGTCTGTAGGGACGCCGACCAACCGGAGTGTTCATGTACTCTGCAAGCTTCATGACTGGCCGTGGAAAATATGAAACACCCCAGCAGGACATATCGGCTATGACCGATTTGCAGGGGCAGATTTCCATTTGCAGGGACCAGCAGAAACAAGCTCCTGGGACTTCCTCCAACCACAACACGCTTTGCTTGCGGTTTGTGACATCTCAAGGATAACCCCAGTCGGGGGGCCTAAACCGCGCTGCTTAGCAGGACACTGCCCCGATTCAGGGGGTGGCGTCGGGCAGCGAGGGCCTGGCGTTAACAGGTAGTCTCGGCAGTACGAGAGCAGAAATTCCAGGCTGCACAATGAGGTTGCTTGTTTCCCAAAGGCTGCTTTAATGAAGGGGTGTAGCTGCGTGGGCCGAGGGTGCGGGGCAGAGCCGAGGGACGGCGTTGATTGAAAGACGTGGGAGATGGAGGAGCAGCTTGCTGAAAAGACAACTCGGCCCTCATCTCCTCCCCATCAGCCATCCAGCATCTGTCAGCATCTAATCCCCCCCCCCTCTCTCTCTCACTCACCAGGCCATTTTCTCTTTCATTTCCAGCTTCATTTCCGAGCCATCGTGTTGCCCCCTCCTCCCCGTCCTCATGCCCGGTACTGATAACCTCTCCGTGGGAAGAGACAAATCTATTTCTGATGAACACAAACATCTTTTCCAACGACTTTCTTGGGAATGTTTCTTATGCAGTAATGAAAAGCAGTTCTCCGTCTTTCCTCCATCTTTATTCACTTAGTGATGTGGCTCCACACCCTGGCCGTGCCTCTGCGATGCTCTGACACACTACGGGGATTGGGAGCCGGCTTTCTTAAGGAAATGCTACACGGGTCCTGCATGCGGAAGGCCAGGTAACCAGACAAGTCAGCTGGCCACACGCCGGCCTCCTCAACGGGCGACAAAGCCGCCTCCTCCTCAAGCAAAAATAACCGATGGACAAGCCTGCGCCACGCCTGGACAACGGGCGGGCGAGCAAGGACGCCAGGAACATCCCGCGTCCCATCAGCGGAGGAGAAACGCCAGGCGAGCCGGGGCCCGAGGCCCGTCAGCTGATAGGCTACCGGCACCGAGGCGGGCAGACCGGCACCGGGCGTGGAAACGCACGGCCAGCCCCGTCATCCACCCACTGCATCCACCCACTGCAACCCCATCCACTCCAATCAAGTTAAACCGGCCAGCGGACGGTGGAGCTCCTTACACAAGCCAACAGAAGGGCCAGAGGGCTGAAACCCGCAGCACACTGCCCTGAAGACGGAGGAGCGGGTGTAGCTGCTGCTGAAGAAAAAACGTCCTACTGGTGTCACCACACCTCAGCAGCATCAAACCTGTGTAGCTTGGTGCATGAAGAGCAGACGGACACAGCACACAAATAAATCAACGGCTTCCCCTTCTGGGAGAAACATTTCCTCCGTGCATTCCTCCACCCCGTACACCACCCGCAGTACCGAGCACTGCAGTTCCTCCGTGCATTCCTCCACCCCGTACACCACCCGCAGTACCGAGCACTGCAGTTCCTCCGTGCATTCCTCCACCCCGTACACCACCCGCAGTACCGAGCACTGCAGCCGCTCTCGAACACACGGTGGCCGGACATGAGCAGTACTCACATATTTCGTGGCCTTGGGGCTGATAAGTAGTGTTTTAATTCAGTTACTCCACCTCTCTGACAGCCTGAGTGTGTGTGGGTGGGTGTGTGTGGGTGGGGGTGTGGGGGGTGTGTGTGGGTGCAACCAGTTGTTGGTGCACTTATATGAACGGTGTGTTTTGTGAAAACTAATAAGCTATCAGACACGTTATGCATCAGGTCATGATACGCCGTCAGTTAGCCGCTGGAGCAAACAGCCGCTCCGTCAGCTGGACGGTGAAGGCAGCTTCACCTTCACCCCCCCCCCCCCCCGGGTCACTGCAGCGGCGCAGCCCATCAAAGACCCTGGCAGCAAGGCCGGCGGGTCTGGACCGCAGCCGGGCAGACTCACTGCAGACTTGGTTGACTTGAGTCGGTGCAGAAAACAAGAGGGATGGGCAGGGAGGGGTTGAAAATAGGGTGGTGTTTACTCTTCCATATCTTCTCTTTACATTATTACAAAACGTTACATGTACAACTGCTAAAGCCCCACCCTGCGTGGAGCACAGAGAAAGACACAAAATAAAAAGTATTTCTCAACCAAAAAGGCATAAATAATATAAAAGACCAACTTTTTTTCTTTAAAACAGATACATTCATATGAAATAATATTTTACGACTACAAAAAAATAAATAAGTCATCTAAAGAGTTTTGATCTTTATGAGCGTCTCCCTCTGGGATCCGGTTTCAGTTCTGTGAGCCGCTCTGTCTCTCTCTCATTTGTCTTTCTTCTTGTCTTCGTCTCTCAGGCTTGCGCTCCATTTCCCCCGCGTCCTTCCTCTCAGCTCAGTCCATACACAGTTAAGTGTCCTTGTCACCATAACTCACAGTGTCTCTGACTACGCCACGCCAGGCCACGCCACAGCAGGCCACGCCAGGCCAGGCCACGCCACGCCAGGCCACGCCACGGCAGGCCACACCAGGCCAGGCCAGGCCACACCAGGCCAGGCCAGGCCACACCACGGCACAGCAGACCACGGCAGGCCAGGCCAGGCCAGGCCAGGCCAGGCCACGGCACGCCACGCCAGGCCACGGCAGGCCAGGCCACACCAGGCCAGGCCACGGCAGGCCACGCCACACCAGGCCAGGCCACGGCAGGCCAGGCCAGGCCACGGCAGGCCAGGCCACACCAGGCCAGGCCAGGCCAGGCCAGGCCAGGCCAGGTCAGGCCACGCCACACCAGGCCAGGCCAGGCCACACCAGGCCACGGCAGGCCACGCCACACCAGGCCAGGCCAGGCCACACCAGGCCACGCCACACCAGGCCAGGCCACGGCAGGCCACGCCACACCAGGCCAGGCCACACCAGGCCAGGCCACGGCAGGCCAGGCCAGGCCACACCAGGCCAGGCCACGGCAGGCCACGCCACGCCACACCAGGCCAGGCCACGCCACACCAGGCCAGGCCACGGCTCGTCCTCGTCCTCGTCCTCCTCATGCATCATTTCCCCAACCCTGGTGTTTTTGTCTCAGTCTTTTCTGCTGGGTGTCTGTCCATCGATCCCATCTGTTGAGAGTGTGTGTGTGTGTGTGTGTGTGTGTGTGTGTGTGTGTGTGTGTGTGTGAGTGTGTGTGTGAATGTGTGTGTGTGGTGGTGGTGCTGGTGGGGAGAGGGGCTTTGTTTTAGACCTCCTGCGGGCCGGGTTGGATCAGTTCTCCTGGCAGGGTGTTGCCAGAGATCCATCCAGGCTTCTCATCACAGTCCAAGTCCGGCAGGCCCAGACTTTCCCAACACACCACAGGGCCCTCGGTGTCCACACACTTCAGCTCCTCCTCGGCTACACACACACACACACACACACACACACACACACACACACACACACACACACACACACACACAAAAAGCAGAGAGTGGAAAACTTTGAATGAGTTGCTGGCTTAACAACAACAACAACAACGACAACGACAACGATGAAGACGAAGAAGAGATTAGTACCATAACAACAATGAAGAAGAAGAAGAAGAAGAAGAGGGTAGCAGCATAGCGTTTCTACTGAGAGCAGTGAGCACATAACAGCAGGCAGGGCTGGTTTGTGTGGACTTCACATTATGTCACACACAAAGACACTCCTGACAGCTTCACATCAGCCATAAAAATGTGTTAAGTAGGCAATAAAAACAAGATAAAAGGAAACTAAAAATAAATTAAAAGTTAAAATCATAGAGAAACAATATATCATCGAAATAATGTATCATAGAAATAATGTATCATAGAAATAATATATCATAGAAATAATATATCATAGAAATAATGTATCATAGAAATAATATATCATAGAAATAATATATCATAGAAATAATGTATCATAGAAATAATATATCATAGAAATAATATATCATAGAATAATGTATCATAGAAATAATGTATCATAGAAATAATATATCATAGAAATAATATATCATAGAAATAATGTATCATAGAAATAATATATCATAGAAATAATGTATCATAGAAATAATATATCATAGAAATAATATATCATAGAAATAATGTATCATAGAAATAACATATCATAGAAATAATGTATCATAGAAATAATATATCATAGAAATAATATATCATAGAATAATGTATCATAGAAATAATGTATCATAGAAATAATATATCATAGAAATAATATATCATAGAAATAATGTATCATAGAAATAATATATCATAGAAATAATATATCATAGAACTAATGTATCATAGAAACAATATATCATAGAAATAATGTATCATAGAAATAATATATCATAGAAATAATATATCATAGAATAATGTATCATAGAAATAATATATCATAGAAATAATGTATCATAGAAATAATATATCACAGAATAATGTATCATCGGAATAATGTATCATAGAAATAATATATCATCGAAATAATGTATCATCGAAATAATGTATCATAGAAATAATATATCATCGAAATAATGTATCATAGAAATAATGTATCATCGAAATAATGTATCATCGAAATAATGTATCATAGAAATAATATATCATCGAAATAATATATCATCGAAATAATGTATCATAGAAATAATGTATCATAGAAATAATATCATCGAAATAATGTATCATAGAAACAATATATCATAGAAATAATATATCATAGAAATAATATATCAGAATAATATATCATAGAAATAATATATCATCGAATATGCATCATAGAAATAATATATCATAGAAATAATATATCAGATAATATATCATAGAAATAATATATCATAGAATAATATATCATGGAAATAATATATCATAGAATAATATATCAGAAACAATATATCATAGAAATAATATATCATAGAAACAATATATCATAGAAACAATGTATCACAGAAATAATATATCCTAGAAATAATATATCATAGAATAATGTATCATAGAAAGGATGAAAAGGGTCGAAGTGCAGCGCTCAGCAAGCTGAAACAGTGAAAGGCAGTGGGAACTTTAAGCCTAGTCTGAGTTTCAGAGCTGAAAGCTGGGACAAGTCTTCTGTCTTCTGGACGTTTGGTCAGCGTAATAACTCCATGCTGCTAAACCCTGTTCGGTTTCATTCTGGGAATACTGAGACGACGTTCCCAGATGACGCGAGAAGTCAGGAGTTCATGTGGTTAAATCAAGTCAGACATGAATACTCGTCCTGAGCACTAAGAGGTTTGTAGATAGCAGCATCATGCTGAAGTCTGGCCTCTGACACGCTGGAAGCCAGGGCAGAGACCCACGAGGTGGAGCGATTGACGTCAGCTTTCTGGACACACTACACCAACCTAATTCACTCGTCTCTGATAGGAGCCTCACAGCAGCATTATGAATGAGCTGTATTTGCCTAAGAGCTTTTTTGGAGACCACAACAGTCGTCTAACCTCCTCCAGATAAATTCACAGATATGTCTTTCTGAGTCCTGTTAGAACACGAATCCTTAGTCTCGCTTTATATCAAGATGATGATACGCGGAGTTTGCGATTGACTTGTTATTGACTTTCTGAAGAAGAAACGGCATCTTAAAGACAAGCCAAGAAGCCTTCAAGGACTCTGATGGACAGAAAAACGGTAAAGAAATCTGTCTCACCAGTGTTGTCGCCTGGGCAGTTTACACCGTCTCTGGCCAGACAGCAGGAATGCTGGGGGGCTGAGGAGCTCTTGTCCTCGTCTGGCTCGTCCCCGGCTCAGCCTGCCGCTCTCCAGAGTCAGGCTGGCTGTCAAGGCGGTGGCACTGAGTCAAGACCTGGCCCAGAGGGACCATCTCCAACCCATCCTGCTGGCACGGAGCATGCGATGCATAAGGACAGAGTGCCACTGGAGAAAGTGCCGTTGGTCTTGGTGTAACATCTGCTCGGGGAGTGACGGAGACGTGAGAGAGAAAGAGAGAGACAGAGAGAGACAGAGACACAGAGACAGAGAGGAGAGACAGAGGACAGAGAGAGAGAGAGAGAGAGAGAGAGAGAGAGAGAAGAGAGAGAGAGAGAGAGAGAGAGAGACAGAGAGAGAGAGAGAGAGAGAGAGAGAGAAGAGAGAGAGAGAGAGAGAGAGAGAGACAGAGAGAGAGAGACAGAGACAGAGAGAGAGAGACAGAGACAGAGAGAGAGAGAGACAGAGAGAGAGAGACAGAGGACAGAGAGACAGAGACAGAGAGAGAGAGACAGAGAGAGAGAGACAGAGAGAGAGAGAGAGCGAGAGAGAGAGAGAGAGAGAGAGAGAGAGCGAGAGAGAGCGAGAGAGAGAGACAGAGACAGAGAGAGAGAGAGAGAGAGAGAGAGAGAGAGAGAGACAGAGAGAGAGAGACAGAGACAGAGAGAGAGAGAGAGACAGAGAGAGACAGAGACAGAGAGAGAGCGAGAGAGAGAGAGACAGAGAGAGAGAGAGAGAGAGAGCGAGAGAGAGCGAGAGAGAGAGAGACAGAGAGACAGAGAGAGAGAGAGAGAGAGAGAGAGAGAGAGAGAGAGAGAGAGAGAGAGAGAGACAGAGACACAGAGACAGAGACACAGAGACAGAGAGAGAGAGAGAGAGAGAGGAGAGAGAGAGAGAGAACATGGCACATTATCTTTTACAAAGGGTGCACCGTGTTTGCTAACAGACAGTTCTAAATGATCCTTACAACACTGGACTCTTTATTTGAGCTCAGCCAGAAGCTCCTGCATCTGTGGCTCTTCTGCCAGACACAGAAACCACCTCTGTGAATGCTGCTTAAGATGTACAACACAGACGACAGCTCTAACACAAGTGGACCGCTCCTGCCACAGCTGCTGCGTCCCTGAAACCCGTCACAGATGGAAGCTCTGCTTCATGCCCCTGTTGAGAAGATACAGGACCACTGTCTCTAGTCTGACCCCCCCCCCTTTTCTCCCCAACTGTACTTGGCCAATCACCCCACTCTCCCGAGCCGTCCCGGTCTCTGCTCCACCCCCTCTGCTGATCTGGGGAGGGCTGCAGACTACCACATGTCTCCTCCCGTACATGTGGAGTCACCAGCCGCTTCTTTTCACCTGACAGTGAAGAGTTTCACCGGGGGGACGTAGCGCATGGGAGGATCACGCTATTCCCCCCAGTTCACCCTCTCCCTGGACAGGTGCCTCGACTGACCAGAGGAGGCGCTAGTGCAGCGACCAGGACACATACCCACATCCAGCTTCCCACCTGCAGACACGGCCAATTGTGTCTGTAGGGATGCTGACCAAGCCAGAGGTAACATGGGGATTCAAACCAGCGATCCCCATGTTGGTCAGGCAACGCCCCAGAAAAGCTTTTTAGCTACTGACGCCCCAGAAAAGCTTTTTAGCTACTGACACCCCAGAAAAGCTTTTTAGCTACTGACGCCCCAGAAAAGCTTTTTAGCTACTGACGCCCCAGAAAAGCTTTTTAGCTACTGACGCCCCAGAAAAGCTTTTTAACTACTGACGCCCCAGAAAAGCTTTTTAACTACTGACACCCCAGAAAAGCTTTTTAACTACTGACGCCCCAGAAAAGCTTTTTAGCTACTGACACCCCAGAAAAGCTTTTTAGCTACTGACGCCCCAGAAAAGCTTTTTAACTACTGACGCCCCAGAAAAGCTTTTTAGCTACCGACGCCCCAGAAAAGCTTTTTAGCTACCGACGCCCCAGAAAAGCTTTTTAGCTACCGACGCCCCAGAAAAGCTTTTTAGCTACCGACACCCCAGAAAAGCTTTTTAACTACTGACACCCCAGAAAAGCTTTTTAACTACCGACACCCCAGAAAAGCTTTTTAGCTACTGACGCCCCAGAAAAGCTTTTTAACTACTGACGCCCCAGAAAAGCTTTTTAGCTACTGACACCCCAGAAAAGCTTTTTAACTACTGACGCCCCAGAAAAGCTTTTTAGCTACTGACGCCCCAGAAAAGCTTTTTAGCTACTGACGCCCCAGAAAAGCTTTTTAGCTACTGACGCCCCAGAAAAGCTTTTTAGCTACTGACGCGCTAGAAAAGCTTTTTAGCTACTGACGCCCCAGAAAAGCTTTTTAGCTACTGACGCCCCAGAAAAGCTTTTTAGCTACCGACACCCCAGAAAAGCTTTTTAGCTACTGACGCCCCAGAAGAGCTTTTTAGCTACCGACGCCCCAGAAAAGCTTTTTAGCTACCGACGCCCCAGAAAAGCTTTTTAGCTACCGACACCCCAGAAAAGCTTTTTAGCTACCGACGCCCCAGAAAAGCTTTTTAGCTACCGACGCCCCAGAAAAGCTTTTTATCTACTGACGCACCAGAAAAGCTTTTTAGCTACTGATGCCCCAGAAAAGCTTTTTATCTACTGACGCCCCAGAAAAGCTTTTTAGCTACTGACGCCCCAGAAAAGCTTTTTAGCTACTGACGCCCCAGAAAAGCTTTTTAGCTACTGACGCCCCAGAAAAGCTTTTTAGCTACTGACGTGCTAGAAAAGCTTTTTAGCTACTGACGCCCCAGAAAAGCTTTTTATCTACTGATGCCCCAGAAAAGCTTTTTATCTACTGACGCCCCAGAAAAGCTTTTTAGCTACTGACGCCCCAGAAAAGCTTTTTAGCTACTGACACCCCAGAAAAGCTTTTTAGCTACTGACGCCCCAGAAAAGCTTTTTAGCTACCGACACCCCAGAAAAGCTTTTTAGCTACTGACACCCCAGAAAAGCTTTTTAGCTACTGACGCCCCAGAAAAGCTTTTTAGCTACTGACGCCCCAGAAAAGCTTTTTAGCTACTGATGCCCCAGAAAAGCTTTTTAGCTACTGACGCCCCAGAAAAGCTTTTTATCTACTGACACCCCAGAGAAGCTTTTTAGCTACTGACGCCCCAGAAAAGCAAGCTGACATCAGAAAAACTTAAAAACTTTTATGAAAAGACTGACTTGTTTTAGCGCGTGAAAGGCGACAGAGCACTGTCTACTTGCATCTCTGTCGAGGGTGTTTTTGTGAACTCCTACCTCACATGACACTGCATGGGCCACACCAAGTGACAGAATGCAAAGGGAGAGGCGAAGAGAGGATACTGATGGGATGTAGAATATTTTTGCCAATTTTCTTAAAGTTGATTAAAAACAAATGTAAAGTCTTTAACATCGTACAACATCATACATTCAGTCACTAACAAACATTTTTGGAGTCACAAACCCAACCAACCCCAACCACCACCACCACCACCACTTGATTCTATGCAGATGGTACAGCTAAACCTGAGGCTAAATGTCTGTTTGTGAGTGAGTGAATGAAGAGTCAGCTTCATAACCTGCTTTGCATCTGAACATTTTTTTCCGGCGGTTAAACCAAAGGATGTGACGAGGGTAAACAAACTGAAGACCCCTTTGTTTTTCTACACTTCTATGAAACGGGCAATCACATGAACTGGGTCTCGCCATGGCCCCCCTAAGCGGACCACTGAACTTCGCCCCTGTCCGAACCTGACTGGATCGTGACCACGCCCCCTTTTCCCCGACTCTTCCTTTTCCCAGCAGCCAGAAATAAATAAACACTGGGCTCATTAGAGCCGCTGGCTGGGTGCACACAGAGTAAACTGTGATGCTGCAGAGCCTTAAGTACATAAACAGGCCCGGTGGGAGGGGAGGGGGATATTTGTGGGGGAGCAAAGAGGGTGAGGGCGGGGGGTCTCTGGAGGGGAGGGAAGCCTCGGGTTGTGAGGTCACTACGCAATGCACTGACGAACAGCGCCATTGGACAGCTGCTGCTTATGAGGGCTCAGATATGCGGGTTTCCATCCAGATGTTGAGCTGCGTAAAAGACACATTTTAAGCAGTCAGAAAAAAAAAATCAAAAGGTGAATTAGGTTCATTTCCTGTTGCTGGTTTAAATCCCCCTATGTGCAGAGGTGCTGAGACTTTCAAAAACAGAGAAAAGGAGAAGTGGTTGCTTAGAATTACTAAGAAATGGGATTTTGTTCACAACATTCTGGTGTTCTTGTTCAGCTTTCCAAACTCATAACTTTAAAATCCAAACTGAAAATAGCTTCACGGAGAAATGTCTGCTGGTGGGGACAACTGCAGACACGCTCCATGTCCTGAATGACGGTAAAAAGGCTTTCTCGCTCTGTGATCTTCTGAACATTCTAGATACCTGGATCATTCCTGGCACTATTAGCTCCCCCTGTTAGAAGTGTGTCTTTATACGTATGCCTTGTGTGTCTTTTGTTACCATAACTATCAAATCTCTGTATCTGTAAATGTCCCCGGCCTATGAGGGAAAGGCTTCTCTCACCTGTTGTTGTTGCAGAGGTTTTGACAGCTCATGCAGTCTGAAGACTCTGTCTGGGGCAGAGCCGTGTACATCCCTCCTCCCTGGAAAAATGAGTGCAAACACTGGATTAGCCAAACCAAACCTCACTCCTGCACCTGCTAACGCAGGACACTACACGTGGTCATGTGATACTGTTAGGCCAGGGACGAAGCTGTACATAAAGAGCCCAGTCTTCAGTTTTGGGAGTGAGCGGTTGGTATTTATGAGGGTGGTGCTTGGCAGACAGGGAGGGTGTGGTGTGATCTGGCAGACGATGACCCGCGGCACTCACATTATGGTGGTGGTGGGGGTGGGGGTGGGGGTGGGAGTGTTCGCAGTCCACAGCGCTGTGGGGCAGGGTGCCATCGTGGCTGTGTGGGTGGCCGGGTGAGAAGTGGCCGCCTGAGCCATTGAGCAGAGCCAAGCCGTTGGGGTGTTTATGGTGGAGGTGATGGCAAGTTTGGGGTAACATGGGCCCGCTGTGCCCGTACCCGCCGTGGATGCCCCCGTTGATGCGGCTAGTGCCAGGCAGAGCGGTGTACTCCAGGACATGGCCGTTCATCTCTGCAGGCTGGTACAGGTAGCCAGGAGGGTCATATTCTGAGGTAGAGGGAAGAGAGAGAGACAGAGACAGACAGAGAGACAGGTGGGGATGAAAGAGAGTGAGGACCAGAGGTCAGTTGAAGGTTCACACCATTCTACAGTCTAAAACCCGTTCTGTCAGCACAACAATGTTCCATATGGTGAATGGGTGAACGAATCATTCACTCAATCGATCAGACGATCATCAATCAATAAATGTTTATCCATGTTGCAGTTAGAAGTGAGGGAATCAAGACATGCACTTAACATGGAATAAAATATCACTTGTGTGTATGTGCTTGTGCGTGTG
This sequence comes from Lampris incognitus, assembly GCF_029633865.1. Lineage (NCBI taxonomy): Eukaryota > Metazoa > Chordata > Actinopteri > Lampriformes > Lampridae > Lampris > Lampris incognitus. The sequence goes on from NW_026611544.1 coordinate 13,559, forward strand.
TGTAGAGAGCCCCTAATGATGATACTGATCATCAATCAATCTGTCATTATTTCTTCAATTATCTGATTTGGTGGTATTTGGTCTCACCATCATCTGACAGGACCTAGACAGGACTTTGCAAGCCTGGTCAGCGTAGGGTATGGGGTATCTAAGGGCCTTTTGTGCTTCACCAAGGTAATTTTTTTCCAGAAAATGAGAGGAGTGTGAACATGGAGATCCTCAGCTCCCTCATCTCCATTCTCATCTTCACTGCTGCTCTCAGAGCCAAGCACAGAGTTCCGTCAAAAGACGGCAGGGGTTGAAGCCCTGCAGTTGTACTAATGGTGGAGGTGGCCCCGGTTTGGTTAGAGACTGTCACACTTCTGATTCCCTCCACACCTTCTTACTTCTGGTGGCAGTGTTTGTACTTTAGCATGCACACTCAAGAACGGCTCTGGTATCAGAAACTTTATTTTGCTAAATTGTGGGTTCAGGGTAAAGGAGAGGGTCCGGATCGTTGGTGTCAACTCTGAGAAACTGGTCTCTTTTCTTCAGTTGCTGTTCAAACCTTCATTAGCGATGAGCCAGAAAGCACGCAAGGTGGCACATTCAAAGGGTTTAAGGGCAATAGATGGCTCTTCAAGCAAGCTCTGCTTGTCGGGTTTTAGGTCAAAGTACATTTTGCCCCTCTTTTTAATGGCTGGATATTACAGCACTGCAGTTACAGGCCACCTGAGATCAAGCAGTGGTCTCATCTTATAGAACGTGTTGCTCCATCTTTTGTTTACACCATGACCAAGTTTATGCACAGCTGCTTCCCATTTGTTGTTTTTCTTTTAGCTCCCTGCAGGCTAGCTTGATTTTTTTTTTAATGTTCCACAGCAGATCTTGCAGACCCAGCAGCTCTTGCAATGTTTGTTTGCTTCTGTGGAGAATTAATCACTGGCTGTAAGTGGTGACCAGCACAGCAGATGGAGGACCATCCATGCCGCAATATTGTCACTCATATCATGCACAATGGTGATCATCTTACTGAGAGGTATCACAGATCTGTGAACTTCTTCCTTTAACTGCCAGGTGATGTGGGGTGCTTTATGCCTGTCCTGCAGCAGCATGGTTGTAAAGCACACTGACTCCATCTCTCAGCCACCTGTGATGTCACTGGCGTGTCACACAGTGGCTACAGTGACAGCCATTTTGCTGTTGACTGCTTTTACGGCACATTTTACTGCTGAAATGTCTCCCAGTGCTTATGCTCTCTCAAACAGGTGAAACATTTCTTTGCACAAAGAGAGTGAGACGGGGCGTCCGGGTGGCATAGCAGTCTATTCTGTTGCCTACCAACACGGGGATCGTTGGTTCGAATCCCCGTGTTACCTCCGGCTTGGTCAGGTGTCTCTACAGACACAATTGGCCGTGTCTGCGGGTGGGAAGCCCGATGTGGGTAAGGTATGTGTCCTGGTCACTGCACTAGCGCCTCCTCTGGTGGGTCGGGGCACCTGTTCAGGGGGGAGTGGGAACTGGGGGGGAATAGTGTGATCCTCCCACGTGCTACATCCTCCTGGTGAAACTCCTCACTGTCAGGTGAAAAGAAGCGGCCGGTGACTCCACATGTATGGGAGGAGGCATGTGGTAGTCTGCAGCCCTCCCCGGATCAGCAGAGGGGGTGGAGCAGAGACCGGGACGGCTCAGAGGAGTCGGGTAATTGGCCAAGTACAGTTGGGGAGAAAAGGGGGGAAAATCCCCCCCCCAAAAAAAGAGTGAGGTGATCTGAATCACTGCTCTGAATCTTCATCTTCCACCACTGACAGTGGCCTCATGTCAGTTACCAACAGCCAGTACAGCCGCTTGCTATACTGTGCATGCACTCCTCCTCAAAATATGTCCGTCATGGTGAACTTTTTATTTGTGTTATTTAAATGTTAGACAGTGTAAGTATGTGTAGTGGCCCGACATTTAAAAGTAACACATCATTTACGTGTTTTCAGCTGATAATCACTCACCTGAAGAACAAGTACAGTCAAGATCGCCACATCCCTACCACGATAATGTGGGGAGGTAGTCACAGAAAAATATTTCACCTCAAGTCAGAAACATTTCTAAACAGCACTTGTAGGACTGTGCTGCACATATACAACCAGGCCTGACAAAGCTGTGGTATGATGCTACAGACAGCACAGGATGAGGGGAGAGAGCCGGCGAGAGCTCTGAGGGCCAGAGTTGTGCATCCCCCCTCTCCTTCTGTGTGCATGCATGTGTGTGTGTGTGTTCTTGTATTTCTATCTTTGTCAGGACCAATTTGAGTTTTTGGCCATCGGAGAGCAAAGTGAGGGGGTAGTCCAACCTTGGGGGTGGTGCCAGGTCGTCCTCTGTGTGGAGTTTGCATGTTCTCCCCGTGTCTGCGTGGGTTTCCTCCCACAGTCCGAAGACATGTAGGTCAGGTGAACTGACCGTACTAAACTGTCCCTAGGTGTGTGTGTGTGTGTTTACATGTTTAGCCATCCTTGTGCAGACCCCTCATTGACTACATTCATTTCACAGCCCTTAACCCTAACCTTAACCACGCAAACTACATGCCTAACCCTAACCCTTACCCTAACCTTAACCCAACCCTAATTCTAACCCTAACCCTTACCCTAACCCAACCCTAATTCTAACCCTAACCTTAACCCAACCCTAATTCTAACCCTAAACTTAACCCAACCCTAATTCTAACCCTAACCCTTAACCCAACCCTAATTCTAACCCTAACCCTAACCCAACCCTAATTCTAACCCTAACCCTAACCCAACCCTAATTCTAACTGTAACCCTTAACCCAACCCTAATTCTAACCCTAACCCTAACCCAACCCTAATTCTAACTGTAACCCTTAACCCAACCCTAATTCTAACCCTAACCCTTACCCTAACCTTAACCCAACCCTAATTCTAACCCTAACCCTAACCTTAACCCAACCCTAATTCTAACTGTAAGCCTTAACCCAACCCTAATTCTAACCCTAACCCTTACCCTAACCTTAACCCAACCCTAATTCTAACCCTAACCCTTAACCCAACCCTAATTCTAACCCTTACCCTAACCCTTAACCCAACCCTAATTCTAACCCTAACCCTTACCCTAACCTTAACCCAACCCTAATTCTAACCCTAACCTTAACCCAACCCTAATTCTAACTGTAACCCTAAAACCAAGTCCTAACTCTAAAATAGACCCTTTTCTTTGTGCGGACCTCTGAAAGGTCCACACAAGGTAGGTGCTGTCGGGTTTTGCTATCCTAATGAGGACATTTGGTCCACACAAGGATAGCTAAATGTGTGTCAGCCCTGTGATGGACCGGCGGCCTGTCCAGGGTGTCTCCCTGCCTGCCGCCCAATGACTGCTGGGATAGGCTCCAGCATCCCCGGAATCCTGAGTGGGATAAGTGGCTTGGATAATGGATGGATGATGGCTGTTTGACAGAAGTGAAAAGAACTTCTTGCGGCTATGAGGGCTGCCAGACGGTAGGCGAAAAAACCACACCTGCGGTATGACAAACTCAATCCCAGAGACCTGTACAGAGATCTAGATACAACAGTGCTAAGCCTCTGGCTTCTGAACAGTAGACACACACACACACACACACACACACACACACACACACACACACACACACACACACACACACACACACACACACACACACACTATTATACCTATTAATTATAAACTGTATGTCAGTACATTGGTCTACCCATGATGGAGGACAGCTCTCTTTGTTCTCACTGTCACAACATGTGTTCAAACTCAGCCGTTTATCCTTCTCACTGTACAGATTATCTATCTATTTATTTATTTAACTGTTTATCCTTCTCACTGTACATATTATCTAATTATTTATTTATTTAACTGTTTATCCTTCTCACTGTACAGATTATCTATCTATTTATTTAACTGCTTATCCTTCTCACTGTACAGATTATCTATTTATTTATTTAACTGTTTATCCTTCTCACTGTACAGATTATCTATTTATTTAACTGTTTATTTATTTAACTGTTTATCCTTCTCACTGTACAGATTATCTATCTATTTATTTATTTATCTATTTAACTGTTTATCCTTCTCACTGTACAGATTATATATTTATTTATTTAACTGTTTATCCTTCTCACTGTACAGATTATCTACCTATTTATTTATTTATTTATTTAACTGTTTATCCTTCTGACTGTACAGATTATATATTTATTTATTTATTTACTTATTTAACTGTTTATCCTTCTCACTGTACAGATTATCTATTTAATTATTTAACTGTTTATCCTTCTCACTGTACAGATTATCTATTTATTTATTTAACTGTCTATCCTTCTCACTGTACAGATTATCTATTTATTTAACTGTCTATCCTTCTCACTGTACAGATTATCTATTTATTTATTTAACTGTTTATCCTTCTCACTGTACAGATTATCTAATTATTTATTTAACTGTTTATCCTTCTCACTGTACAGATTATCTATTTATTTATTTATTTAACTGTTTATCCTTCTCACTGTACAGATTATCTATTTATTTATTTAACTTTTTATCCTTCTCACTGTACAGATTATCTATTTATTTATTTAACTGTTTATCCTTCTCACTGTACAGATTATCTATCTATCTATTTATTTATTTATTTAACTGTTTATCCTTCTCACTGTACAGATTATCTATTTATTTATTTAACTGTTTATCCTTCTCGCTGTACAGATTATCTACCTATTTATTTATTTAACTGTTTATCCTTCTCACTGTACAGATTGTTTATTTATTGATTTAACTGTTTATCCTTCTCACTGTACAGATTGTTTATTTATTGATTTAACTGTTTATCCTTCTCACTGTACAGATTATCTATTTATTTATTTAACTTTTTATCCTTCTCACTGTACAGATTATCTATTTATTTATTTATTTAACTGTTTATCCTTCTCACTGTACAGATTATTTATTTATTTATTTAACTGTTTATCCTTCTCACTGTACAGATTATCTATCTATTTATTGATTTAACTGTTTATCCTTCTCACTGTACAGATTATCTATCTATTTATTTATTTAACTGTTTATCCTTCTCACTGTACAGATTATCTATTTATTTATTTAACTGTTTATCCTTCTCACTGTACAGATTATCTATTTATTTATTTATTTAACTGTTTATCCTTCTCACTGTA
>NW_026611545.1:0-18730 GCF_029633865.1 Lampris incognitus
TCGCTAGTCATATTTACTAGTCATACTGGGACGTTCGCTAGTCATATTTACTAGTCATACTGGGACGTTCACTAGTCATATTTACTAGTCATAGTGGGACGTTCGCTAGTCATATTTACTAGTCATAGTGGGATGTTCGCTAGTCATATTTACTAGTCAAAGTGGGATGTTCGCTAGTCATATTTACTAGTCATAGTGGGACGTTCGCTAGTCATATTTACTAGTCATACTGTGATCTTTACTAGTCATATTTACTAGTCATAGTGGGACGTTCGCTAGTCATATTTACTAGTCATAGTGGGATGTTCGCTAGTCATATTTACTAGTCATGCTGTGATGTCTGCTAGTCATATTTACTAGTCATAGTTGGACGTTCACTAGTCATATTTACTAGTCATAGTGGGACGTTCGCTAGTCATATTTACTAGTCATAGTGGGACGTTCGCTAGTCATATTTACTAGTCATAGTGGGATGTTCGCTAGTCATATTTACTAGTCATACTGGGACGTTCGCTAGTCATATTTACTAGTCATAGTGGGATGTTCGCTAGTCATATTTACTAGTCATAGTGAGACGTTCACTAGTCATATTTACTAGTCAAAGTGGGATGTTCGCTAGTCATATTTACTAGTCAAAGTGGGATGTTCGCTAGTCATATTTACTAGTCATACTGTGATGTTTGCTAGTCATAGTGGGCTCTTTACGTGTCGTCCCATTGGGTTGCTCGTGGTCCTGCTTCAGGGAAGCAGGCACATAAGACCTGTAGGCGACAGTAAACGGAATCGTTTAAACTTTGACTCGTGATGAATATTTCCCACCTTCAGAATCAACGAAGACGGAGACACGTTGTCATGAAGTTAGTTTTATTGCCATTGGTTTAGTCGGAGGTGCGTTGGTGATTGAGTACAGTGATCACAGTGGTTTAGCATGGTTACCCTCGCAGGGGTCAAAGGTTAATGGAACACAAGTTTTGTCATCAGACCAGCTTCAGCCACCGCTGAACCAGCGGCAGCTTGTAGTCTGGCTGGAGTCGGTTCTGAGCCCGGGTTAGTATCGACAATACCGCCATCATCTAGGATAATTATGTCTGCTAATTAATCATCTAATCTACTGCTATTCATGGAAGACTGGTGTGTACAGGTGATTACATTGACACAAAGTTACAAGAAGGAGCGACTCGGCATTCATGAGGTACACGTCGGTGGCACAGTTTGGACTGGAAACACAGATCAGGTTGAACTTTGTCCTACTGAACACCTCGCCTCCGTCAGCCCGGTTCTGATCCACTAGCGGTGGGTTTGGTATAGTACTGGAGTACCTATCCAGTAGTATTATCTGGAAATACTCCGAATGTAGTTCCAGCATCTAATGTGACAGCAAGAACAACAACACAATAAATCTCGGCGCTGCGCTTGCCGACACAGGACAGCTTCTGTTGAGAGTCAGTAAGCTTTAGTTTTTAACATGAGAACTTGTAGCATTTGTTAAGGACCAGCTGTGAAAGGTGTCTGGATCAGCGCCGGTCCAGTCTCAGCTGCAGCCAAGTAACCGAACTCACAAGCTAACCAGCGGAGACAAGGCGTTAACGTCACACCGCCAACAGCGAAGGTAGAAGCTGTCACTTAAACTCTTATGTCTGACACACTTACGCCACATTAAATCAAGACAAACAGGATCATTCTTCTGCTTTTCCACACACACACACAGAGTAAACCTGTTGAATGTTTTACTGATGGGGCTCTGGACCAGGTTCTGCTAGCCCAGTCCTGGTCTGTGTTTCAGGCTCAGAGGCTGGATTTCCACAGGTGACGAGTGGCTGTTTCACCTTCTGTAGTCTAAAAGTTTCTCTGTCCAACGGACAGAAAAGACCTGACAACCCACAGTACAGACCCTCTGTAATGTGGTATAGCCAGACTGGATCCACCATGACTATGGTACAGAACCAGAACCATCTGGTTTTGCGGTTCTGTTTGTAAAGGAGAGCAGCTTGCAGGAACCAGTTTATTCATACACTGAAAAAAGTTAGCTGAAATTAAAAAGTGTTTTTCATGGGGGGGTCATACCCTGAGCCAAACCAGTCGCCCTCCCCCCATGGAAATCCAGCCTTCAGGAGAGTTGGTAGACAGTATCCTTTCTCAAAACCCTGGTTGGATGGCCAGACAGACAGACAGACAGACAGACAGACAGACAGACAGACGGATGGATGGCAAGACAGCGTTATGTTCATCGAGGTTAAGAGTCATGGAGAAGGGGTCTACACAGACCCTTCTGGTTTGTGGATCCAGGTGGGGGCTAGGGTTCTCCATGACCCTCCTCAGTTGGAGGTCGAGGTGAAGCGACAGCCACATTACAGCTGAGCTCTTGGATAAACCTACCCACTAGACAAGCTGGAGCAGGATGAGAATGAGGAGGAAGGATGATCACCAATGTTCTAGTTGGTTGATCTGAATGGTTCTACGTTCATCTCCAAAGCCCACCGTCACCTGGAGTTGAGCATTAGATATGTGTGAAACTGACAGGATCTAGTCTGTTGCTTTGCTCATTCTGTCAGCAAAGGACTTAAATGATTTGTTGTGTCACTTAGGAAATACATTCAGTTCTTCTCTGGATGTGATGAAGGATGAAGTGATGATGATGTGATGAAGGATGAGGTGATGATGATGTGATGAAGTGATGATGATGGGATGAAGGATGAAGTGTTGGTGACTTCTGATCGACTTCTGACCCTCCTCCCTTCCTCCATCTGCTCTCAGCCCTTTCACATCTTCCCTGTCAGGACCTTGTCATCCAGTCAGGGAAGTAGAATGGCACGTTGTCTGTCCACTGTTCTGCACGTATACGTCAGTTCTGCATGTCTATGTCAGTTCTGCATGTCTATGTCAGTTCTGCATGTACGTTATGGGTGTCTGTTCTGCACGTCTATGTCAGTTCTGCATGTCTATGTCAGTTCTGCATGTCTCTGTCAGTTCTGCATGTACGTTATGGGTGTCTGTTCTGCATGTCTATGTCAGTTCTGCATGTCTATGTCAGTTCTGCATGTACGTTATGGGTGTCTGTTCTGCACGTCTATGTCAGTTCTGCACGTCTATGTCAGTTCTGCATGTCTCTGTCAGTTCTGCATGTACGTTATGGGTGTCTGTTCTGCATGTCTATGTCAGTTCTGCATGTCTATGTCAGTTCTGCATGTCTCTGTCAGTTCTGCATGTACGTTATGGGTGTCTGTTCTGCATGTCTATGTCAGTTCTGCATGTCTATGTCAGTTCTGCACGTCTATGTCAGTTCTGCATGTCTATGTCAGTTCTGCACGTCTATGTCAGTTCTGCATGTACGTTATGGGTGTCTGTTCTGCATGTCTATGTCAGTTCTGCACGTCTATGTCAGTTCTGCATGTCTATGTCAGTTCTGCACGTCTATGTCAGTTCTGCATGTACGTTATGGGTGTCTGTTCTGCATGTCTATGTCAGTTCTGCATGTCTCTGTCAGTTCTGCATGTCTCTGTCTGTTCTGCATGTACGTTATGGGTGTCTGTTCTGCATGTCTATGTCAGTTCTGCATGTCTCTGTCAGTTCTGCATGTCTCTGTCAGTTCTGCATGTACGTTATGGGTGTCTGTTCTGCATGTCTATGTCAGTTCTGCATGTCTATGTCAGTTCTGCACGTCTATGTCAGTTCTGCATGTCTATGTCAGTTCTGCACGTCTATGTCAGTTCTGCATGTACGTTATGGGTGTCTGTTCTGCATGTCTATGTCAGTTCTGCACGTCTATGTCAGTTCTGCATGTCTATGTCAGTTCTGCACGTCTATGTCAGTTCTGCATGTCTATGTCAGTTCTGCATGTACGTTATGGGTGTCTGTTCTGCATGTCTATGTCAGTTCTGCATGTCTCTGTCAGTTCTGCATGTCTCTGTCTGTTCTGCATGTACGTTATGGGTGTCTGTTCTGCATGTCTATGTCAGTTCTGCATGTCTCTGTCAGTTCTGCATGTACGTTATGGGTGTCTGTTCTGCATGTCTATGTCAGTTCTGCATGTCTCTGTCAGTTCTGCATGTCTCTGTCAGTTCTGCATGTACGTTATGGGTGTCTGTTCTGCATGTCTATGTCAGTTCTGCATGTCTCTGTCAGTTCTGCATGTACGTTATGGGTGTCTGTTCTGCATGTCTATGTCAGTTCTGCATGTCTATGTCAGTTCTGCATGTACGTTATGGGTGTCTGTTTTGCATGTCTATGTCAGTTCTGCATGTCTATGTCAGTTCTGCATGTCTATGTCTGTTCTGCATGTCTATGTCAGTTCTGCATGTACGTTATGGGTGTCTGTTCTGCATGTCTGGCCGCTCCTCACAGACAACCCAACCTACTCACGTTGCATAGCTTGCTAATTCTACACTCTGCAATAAGAAATGTTTACAAGTCATCTGGTTAAGAACACAGTTTATACACTGGTCAGTTGAAGTAAAACTCGGTTTCTGTCTCCAGTGGGAAGGTTTTTAAAACTAAAAAAATACATTCAAACTTCATGAAAATACCTTAATCGTCATCTTAATGGTTACAATAGAACTTTTCTGTACAGTGATTTTAAAACCCCGCAAAATGTACAGTTGACAGTTTTACAGTAAAGCGTAAAGTTTACAGTACCTGCTGAGTTTACAGTATGCTGGTTTTAAGTGGTACTAAGTTTCCCTCTTCCAGCCGGAGTAATGATACTGTCCACAACCGTTTGGCAGCACAGAGATGATGACACCAAGCCATGTCAGATGTATGTACACTTCAAGTTCTTTTATGTACAATTTTTAAAGTTACTACAGCTGCTTTACTTTTAACCGTCTGACCCACCCAGGCTAGAGTCTACAACAAGACAGTTGATATAAAAAGGAAATAACTGAAAGTTGATTAAAAAATACTCTGAATGTAAAGTGTCAGTTTGATCAGTGTTATGTCTCTTCTACAACCCAGCCTCCTGTTAGTAGACGTGTCAGTTACATACAGTTATGTCTACTCAGACATCTCAGTGGCACTTACATCACATTACTGCATCCATCTAACATGAGCTTCAGTTATAAATACTACTACTACTAACAGTACTGCAGATGTCTATGGAAGTCTGGGGAAGGTTCACATTAGAATGTACACCCGAGATAATCCGGGAGCACCAAATCAGGTTCTGGTCTCTGTGTAAAGAGACTTAATCAGATTCTGTGTTCTCGGTTCCTCAGTGTTTAGACCACCAGAGGAACATCAGGTCTGAACCTTGAAAGTTGATTGTTTCAACTTTGATCTTTGAAGACCCACTCAGCCAATGAAAACAGCCCAGATGCAGACTGGAAGTTGGTGTTGTTGAATGTTTTTAAACCGTTTTAATCCTTCACTTTTTCAGTTTTTCTTAGTTCGTTTTCACTCAAACGGACATCTAAAAAGTAAATGTGGCCTGTTCCTTCAACCCTGTCCTTCAAGCTGCAGACTGATTTGATTGGCTACTGGAGTGGGTTAGGACAGGAAATGGTCTTTGTATTGACCATATTTGCTAAACTAGACAGTACATGTATGACATACTTGGATCACAAAGGTTACCATATTTGGTATTATCCTGTTGTTTTTTCACTCTAAATTTGACTGGTGGTGTCTGAAAGCTCATCCTGCCTGCTAGCTAGAGAACATTTGCCTGCTAGCTAGAGAACATTTGCCTGCTAGCTGGAGAACATTTGCCTGCTAGCTAGAGAAGATTTGGCTGCTAGCTAGAGAACATCTTTTGTTTTTCAGTAAAGGTTCATTTGTTGATAACTGTACCGAATTTTTACAGCACAGAATTAAGTAGGTGGTAGTATTTGTACTGTATATCAGGGTCTCTAGTATGGAGTATGTGTATTACTGCTCTTGCTTCTACCATTCAGATAGTGGTATATATTAGTACTGCATATCAATGAGTTGACTTTATTCGCACTGTGGTATATTTGGGGCTAGTTTTTACATTTGTGTGGATTCTGTCTAAATGAATTTAACAAGTGCTGTCCTGCTGAGGAGATTACAGCTAGATTATAGATTATATAGATTATAGTGTATAGATTATTGCAAACTGTTCTCTTCTCTCTTTTCTCTCTCTCTGAATGAGGTCTTCCCCTTTTTCTTCTTGTGTGTGTGAATGATGTGATGTGAGTCTCCCTTGTGTGCACGTGCAGTCTGTCCTCCTCCCTGGTCTCCATGGTGATGGTGGTCACCACCTGGACACTGCATGGCATCCCCCTCATCACATTTCCCTTTTATATATTTTATAATTCCATTATAATTGTGTTATCCTCTTTCAGCGTTAAATTGTGTAAATTGTGTAAACACAACATCATTGCACGTTGTCCGTCTTGGGAGAGAGACCCTCCTCTGTTGCTCTCCCTGAGGTTTCTTCCTGTTTTTTCTCCCTGTTAAAGGGTTTTAGGGAGTTGTTCCTTATCCTATGAGAGGGTCTAAGGACAGGATGTTGTGTTGCTGTAAAGCCCCCTGAGGCACATTTGTAATATTGGGTTATACAAATAAAATTGACTTGACTTGTGGCAGACTACGTGCTTGGCAGTATGTGTACTTTCATGGCTCTGTGTGCAGGATGGGTTTTCAGAAACACAGCTACCCTGGACATTGAGTTAAATGTGACGAGGGACGAGCTGGTAAAGGCCACAGGTCTGAACATGGAGAGCAGTTCTGAAGCTTTCAGACCACCTGCCAAAGTAAAATGATCCTCATCCTTTAGTCATAAGATCAGACTGTAAAGAGGTCCTGATCAAGTGTTCTTCTTTACAGATAAAACGGGGTGATCCTAGTTGAGAGACTATGGCTTCTGTTGTATGGAGTCAACTTGACAAATGAAAATGTGTGAATAAAACACATGACAGATATGGTTCCATTTTGAATGAGAAGTAGAGACTGAGGTGAAAGGTCATCTGGTTTTTTGGGGGTGTAATAATGAGAATCTGAGCCTTGGGGGGGGGTCTGATATTTAAAAACCACAGAGAAGAGCTAACTATCAGAACAACCTACAGCTAGGATTCTGTTACACTGAAGCACTTCATCATGTGAGATCACAGACAGATTCCCTTCATGGTGTTCAGAGCAACACGAAGCCTCATCACCACTGCAGTGCAGCAAAGCCAGGAAACCCCAACCCCCTCCATCGCTGACGCTTCATGCTAGCTCGCATCACTACGCTAAACGCCAATCCACACCGCTGCATGTCCATCACATACACGATGCTTTACTTTAGACCTTTATCACAAAAACCACAAAAGCCTTCCATCCTTCTTTTGTTTTGTTTGACGCTCAGCTAACGGTGGTGCGAACCCTCGCTGAGTTTTTCAAAAACAGATGATGTGGTTCCCAATTGTTATTCCTGGTGTAACAGTCTGGTCATGGATGAGTATGGCCAGACTGTTATTCCTGGTGTAACAGTCTGGTCATGGATGAGCATGGCCAGACCGTTATTCCTGGTGTAACAGCCCGGTCATGGATGAGCATGGCCAGACCGTTATTCCTGGTGTAACAGCCCGGTCATGGATGAGCATGGCCAGACCGTTATTCCTGGTGTAACAGTCTGGTCATGGATGAGTATGGCCAGTCTGTTATTCCTGGTGTAACAGTCCGGTCATGGATGAGCATGGCCAGACCGTTATTCCTGGTGTAACAGCCCGGTCATGGATGAGCATGGCCAGACCGTTATTCCTGGTGTAACAGTCCGGTCATGGATGAGCATGGCCAGACCGTTATTCCTGGTGTAACAGTCCGGTCATGGATGAGTATGGCCAGTCTGTTATTCCTGGTGTAACAGTCCGGTCATGGATGAGCATGGCCAGTCTGTTATTCCTGGTGTAACAGTCCGGTCATGGATGAGCATGGTCTGTTATTCCTGGTGTAACAGTCCGGTCATGGATGAGCACTGCCAGACCGTTATTCCTGGTGTAACAGTCCGGTCATGGATGAGTATGGCCAGACGGTTATTCCTGGTGTAACAGTCCGGTCATGGATGAGCATGGCCAGTCTGTTATTCCTGGTGTAACAGTCCGGTCATGGATGAGCATGGTCTGTTATTCCTGGTGTAACAGTCCGGTCATGGATGAGCATGGCCAGACCGTTATTCCTGGTGTAACAGTCCGGTCATGGATGAGCATGGTCTGTTATTCCTGGTGTAACAGTCCGGTCATGGATGAGCATGGCCAGACCGTTATTCCTGGTGTTACAGTCTGGTCATGGATGAGCATGGCCAGACTGTTATTCCTGATGTAACAGTCCGGTCATGGATGAGCATGGCCAGTCTGTTATTCCTGGTGTAACAGTCCGGTCATGGATGAGCATGACCAGTGTGTTATTCCTGATGTAACAGTCCGGTCATGGATGAGCATGGTCTGTTATACCTGGTCTAACAGTCCGGTCATGGATGAGCATGGCCAGACTGTTATTCCTGGTGTAACAGTCCGGTCATGGATGAGCATGGCCAGACTGTTATTCCTGGTGTAACAGTCCGGTCATGGATGAGCATGGCCAGTCTGTTATTCCTGGTATAACAGTCCGGTCATGGATGAGCATAGCCAGACTGTTATTCCTGGTATAACAGTCCAGTCATGGATGAGCATAGCCAGACTGTTATTCCTGGTATAACAGTCCAGTCATGGATGAGCATGGCCAGATTGATTCACTTTTCACATCGCGGTCATTTGTAATACCGCAAAGACCAGCACTGGTGTTTGAGGACCGTTTAAGCTAAACACAAACAGGAACTTCTGAGAAACACAGCGTTGTGCTAATCGGTTAGCACAGTGCTAATCGGTTAGCACAACACTAACACAACCTCCAGCGATGCCTGTTTGCTGGTAGCTCACTGTGAGGCCTCTTTCCTAAATAAAATGTCATGACGTGTCTGCTTAACAACACGACTTTAACGGTTCAGGTCAGTGAGGTAGCCTGAAACCTCACGGCAAACTTCAGCCAAGGCTAATTTGAGAGGAACTCTGGATGGATGTGTTGACTTTGTTGCGAGCGAAACATGAATGATCAGCCAGAAATCATCATCATCACCATCATCATCACAATTACATTATGCATCAAATATATAACACACAAAGATATACAATTTTTTTTCATACTGTATGTATAAGCAAAATAAAAGCCTTCACAAAATAAATCTCTGATTCATTTTACAATATGTAAAATAAAACAAAAATTATTTCTAACACCATATTTTTTTTTAGAAAAGTGCTAGCAATTATTTTACAACAATGTGCAAATGCAGTTTATTTTACTATATATTACATTCTAATTGTTTCTAGATGAGTAGTTGATCATGGTTTTAGTGATTTCTTGGAGACAGAGTTCTAGACATGGGGGGGATTAGGAGCCTTCACAAGAAGTCCTACAGGAAGTCCTACAGGGCTCTGGCTTTGGCTAGTCAACCGTATGGGCTCTAGGGTTAAGACAACCACATAAGGCATGGTTTGGCATCTATTTGTGTGCCCTCCATCCCAACCTCTGTGCTCTCTCTCTCTCTCTCTCTTTTCTTTTTTTTCTCTAAATTTATTTCTGATTTTTCCCATTTTCTTCTCCCGATTTAGTGGCCAATCGCTCCCTATTTTAGTTCAAACACCCACCCTCGTACTGCATGCGTTCGCCAGCTGCATGTCTCCGGCCGGCAGTCTGGAAGGAGACGCCTCGCCACTTCTGTGACAAGGCGACTCCAGGCCGAACCACTGCTTTTTCCCCACACACACACACAGAGACGCATTCATGTGACGAACACAAGCCGACTCCTCCCCCCTCCCGAAGACAGCGCTGCCAATTACTGCTGCTTCATCGAGTCCGGCCATAGTCAGATCTGACGAGACCGGGGCGCGAACCCCGGTCCCCAGTGGGCAACTGCATCGACACAAAGAAGATGCTTAGACCGCTACACCACCGCGGACCTCTCTCTCTTTTCTGTGTCAGCCTGTCCTCAGGTTTACCTCCATGACAACAAGTCACGCTCTTCAGCCGGTCTGGGTTCGATGGCAGCCACGTTGTGACTGCTGACAGAGGGGGTACCTCAGTACTCTGTTGTTTTCTCAGGAGGGCCACAGTATGAGAAAGAAACTGATTTACGCAAAGTTTAATGGTTCATATGGCAGCCTGGAGCCCGGGTCTGGGGTCAGCCCCACAGGACGACTATCTCTCCATTTGGCACGTCAAGCAGTCTGAGGCCGCAGATACACAGGAACACAACACCTCTCACCTCTCAGTGATACAGGTCCGCTCTGTGATCGGCTGTCTGAACCCAATGGTGTCTTCCTGTGTAGAAGCCATCAGATACGCAACACCAAGAGGTGGAAATCTGATCTCGTGTGTGTGTTCCTGTGCCAGTTAACACTGGGTTTGAACGTATGTAACAGGCTGGAAGTTATTTGGAGAACATGAACTGAATACAGCTGAGGGCCATGGCGCTGGTCTGGGGTCAGTAGTTATACATCACCTCACAGTGTCACTTTTCAAGACTTTGATGAAAAGGATGGTACCAATAAACAGTTCAATACCAGAGTCTAGCCCAGGACTAGGTTAAGGTAAAACTACATTTATCCCAGTTTCATTTAGTCTAGAATTAGTCCAGGACTCATGGGAAGCTGAGTCTGGACTCCGCCCACTTCTTCTGCCAGTACTGTTAGTTCATGGACCTTTGATGGAAAGGGGGGGGGCACTCTGTCTAGAACTCTGTCCTAAAGGGTCATTGCACATAAACAGCCATGCCAATCAGCATGTCAGGTTTTAGAAGAGTGTCCAGGAGGAGATGGAAGTGTGATGGAGGAAAACTAAACGGTTGATTCTGAGAGCAGTATGGTTGGATGTTCTGATGCTGTAATGTTTATTTTCCACCAGCTGTGTTTCTGTAATGGCCAAAACACACATCCACAGATGACAGCTTAACAGACGCGACGGAGTGTGTGTGTGTGTGTGTGTGTGTGTGTGTGTGTGTGGGGTGACTCACAACGATTCATCTCCATCCCAAGACAAGATGGCATCCATTGGCCACGTCTGATATGGAGGCCACAAACCCTTAAACAAAATATTCAACCGATTCATCAAAAGGGACTTACACAGATGCATTCTGGGAGTAAAATTCTCAATTCAGGTTTTTAAACAGGCAGGTTTTTGTTTGTTTTTTGTTTTTTGCTCTATTGGTAGTTCTCTCAAATATTACAAGAGACTGCCATATCGACCCATTCCTGCACTTCACAAATTCACTAATGTCCTTCCAAGAAAGGGTCCGGGACGACAATATTCACCAGTACTGACCATTTTACAATGATCGGTAGCATGTTGGTCCTTGTCAGCAAACACAGCTTTGCTGAGATGTTTTAATCAACGCTCTGATCCTTCACCTCACTTAAACCCAGTGGAGCATCAAACGTAGGATTCTAGTGGAAATCCCTGAAGGTGAGTTGCTCTCCTCCATTGCTTTTTTCTTTCTGATTTGCATTGGTGCAGTGTTTCAGCAATGAAGAGCATTTTATATTATTATTCTTGGTCTTTCCAGGGACGTTTTGTTTCTGTTAAGGTGTCAGCATGGAAGGTGGGGAGTAATCTGGAAGACCAAATCAATCGATCAGGAGCAGTAAACAAATCACTTTTAGATCAATAACTCCATATAGACGTGGTTTTCTGCATAGCTCTGCTGGAAGTTGTGGTTGGTGAGGGTGGAGCAGTGTGGCTATCTTGTCATGGGAGGGTTGCAGAGCTCGGTGGAGACCAACATGATGAGGGGAGCCTACATGACACTCTCAAAAATGATGACCTTGTCTTCATCGGTGGCAGGAGAAAGCGAAGCCAGCGACTTGATGTCCATGTCAGGAGCCATGTACTCCAGGTGATGAGTGCCCCACACCGGGTTGGTCAGATTAGCCCAGCGCTAAGGAAGTAAACACAACACACGTCTTGATGCATGCTCAATAATCCAGGTGAGAAGATCACAGAAGGTTGAATCAGTTCATCTGGACACAACGTTTGCTGACGGAAACGTTTCATCATCATCTAAGTGACCTCTTCAGTTGATCAGATGAACTGATTCAACCTTCTTCGATAAACACACCATATGTTCACATATGTTGGCTAGCCTGGAAGTTAGCTCCAGCTAGAATCTGTTAGCTCTGTCTGGGAACATTAATGATGGAGTTTTGATTTAATATTTAAGATAAGGTGTATGGTTAATAAAGGATGAAGAGATTTGGACCTCTTTTTACTGGAATCTTCATGAGTTAACAAAGCCAATTTTGAAGTTTAAATGCTGTCAACAGCAGTAAAAAAGGGGGTCAGTCCTATGTTCCCTCAGCCCTGTGGGTTAGCTATCGAATAAGTTAGGTTAAGATAAGCGTAAGGTAAGCGGACCACTGTTAGTCCACGATCAAAGCAGCTTACAGGTCTATCCCACAACCTCACTTTTGGAAATCCCACCACTTGTGAGTGCTCTTGTTTCCTGCCTACAAACAGAAAGTGAAGTGTGCACAGCCCAATGTGAGGACAGTACGGTGCTGGACTACAGAACATGAATCCAAACTTCAGGGATGTTTTGAATAAACAGACTGGTCAATCTTTAAGGATTCAGCCTCGAGTTTGGATGAGTATGCTGAATCGGTCATGGGCTACGTTGGCTTCTGTGTGGATAACTGTATTCCAGAATGGTCTATTCACTCCTACCCCAAGCAGAAGCCCTGGATAAAAAGTTACATTTGCCTGAGGTTGATGGAGTGTGCCAATGCTCTTATACAAGGAATGCTACAAAAAATCCAGGTATGACTTAAAGAGAGTCATCAAAGCCGCTAAAAGACAATATAGAGACAAACTGGAAAATGACTGCAGTGGCTGTGACTCGCAGCGCATGTGGAGGGGGCTGCAGGCAATCGCGGACTATAAATCTAAACCCAGTGTGGCCATCAACACCTCTGCCTCTCTCCCAGATGAGCTTAACAACTTTTATGGCCCCTTTGAGGCTCACAACTTGGACCCAGTGACAGCAGCACAGTGCCCACCCAATGAAGTTGCTCTACAAGTGACAGAAGCTGAGGTGAGTAAAACTTGTCCTCAAGGTATGTTACACTCAGCTATCTCAGGATTTTACTGACGTTTTTAACCTGTCCCTGTCAATGTGTGTGGTTCCAATGTGTTTTAAGAAAACCATCATTGCGCTTGTACCTAAGAAAACACCTGTGTCTTGCCTTAATGATTACCGACCTGTTGCTTTGACCTCTGTTATTATGAAGTGCCTGGAAAGTTTGGTTTTACCATATATAAGATGTAACATTCCTGCTACCCTTGAGCCATTAGTTTGCTTACTGTTCCAACAGATCTGTAGATGACGCTATTTCACTTGCTCTACATACTGCTTTAGTACACATTGAAAAGAAAAACACCTATGTCAGAATGTTGTTTATTGATTACAGTTCTGCTTGTGATATTGAGCTATACAAATAAAATTGATTTGATTTGATTAATACAATTGTTCCATCCAAACTAGTGTTGAAACTCAGAGGTCTTGGTCTGGGCAACTCTATCTGTAATTGGCTATTTAATTTCCTGACAGGCAGGCCCAAGACTGTGAGAATAGGTAAAACACAACCATCTACATTAGTTCTTAGGACCAGTGCACCTCAGGGCTGCTGTCTAGGTCCCCTACTGTACAGTCTGTTTACACATGACTGTGTTGCCAAATATGACAACAACAACAACACCATGATTAAATTTGGGATGACACCACAATGATTGGACTAGTAAGTGACAGTGATGAGAGGATCTATAGGAGGGAAGTGGAAGATTTAACCATATGGTGCCATGATAACAACCTCTCTCTAAATGTCAACAAGACAAAAGAAATCATTGTTGACTTTAGAAAGATCAGAGGAAATGACATTCCTATTTCTATCAATGGTAATCCAATTCGATCCAATTCAATGTTCTTGTGATCACTTATAGAGCTCTGCCTGGTCAGGCACCTACATTAGAGCTCTGCTGCAACGTTATTCTTTCTAAAACACTTGAAAGAACAGTCGCATCTCAGGTACACGCTCACTTGACTAACAACAATCTGAACAATTCCAGTCTGGTTTTTGCTCCATGCACAGTAGCCTTGGTGAAAATCACTAATGATCTGTTGGTGGCAGCTGACTCTGGGCTCTTAAACATACTTGTCCTCCTTGATCTGAGTGCAGCCTTTAATACCATCTCACATAATATGAATAACTGGCACCCCCCTTGACTGGTTTAGATCATATCTTTCTGGCTGCACTCACTTTGTCCAACTTAAAAATTTGAGATCACAGTCCTTTCGGGCTCTGTATTGGGACCCCTCCTATTTATTATTTACCTACTACTTGGCCACATTTTCAGGAAATCTGGCATTCAATTTCACTGCTATGCAGATGACACCCAGCTTTATCTATCCACCAAGCCTACCTCCACTCTTCCGCCCACTTCCCTTTCTGACTGCTTACTAGAAATTAAATCCTGGTTCTCATACAACTTCCTCAAACTTAATAGTGATAAAACTGAGGTCCTCCTAGCAGGCACTAAATCTACTTTGGCCAAACCTGATAGTTTTTCTCTGACTATTGACAATTCTATACTTCCTCCATCGCCTCAGGTTAAGAGTCTGGGTGTCATCCTGGACAGCACATTATCTTTTGAAGCTCACATCAACAATGTTACTCAGTCTGCATGTGTCCACCTATGCAATATTAATCATCTTAGCCCGCCACTTACACCTAAAACTACTGCCATACTCATTCACACCCTGGTTACATCCCGTTATTGACTACTGCAATTTTATCCTCTTTGGTCTTCCCCTCAAGTGTCTTCATAAACTTTAATTGGTCCAGAATTCAGCTGCCTGTATCATTACCAGAACTCCTTCCATAGATCACATCACTCCTGTTCTTCAGCAACTCCACTGGCTCCCTGTTAAATACCGTATTGACTTCAAGATCCTTCTCCTCACCTTTAAGGCCCTTAATAAACTAACTCCTCATATCTTTCCGAACACCTTCATATCCACACGCCCTCCTGCACTCTCAGATCCTCTTCTGCTCTTCAACTCACACCATCAGTCCGCTTGACTACCATGGGGTCTAATGCCTTCAGTCATTCTGCCTCCCGCCTATGGAACTGTCTTCCACAAGACATTCACAACATTGACTCTCTTTCAATCTTCAAATCCCATCTCAAAACGCACCTTTTCAAAGTGGCCTATTCAGTCTGATCCACGCTTCATTGAATTTTTTGCAGTTGACGATTTTATACTTATCTGTTGTGTTAACCTTTTATTGTCTACCCTGCTTTGTTTTGATTTTGTGCTGTCTGATACAGTGCTGCCTGTTTTTTACTGTGTTCTGTAAGGTGTTCTTGAGTGCTCTGAAAGGCGTCCACAAATTAAATGTATTATTATTATCATTATCATTATGTCACCAGCAGGTCTCTATAAGGTCCTCTGATCAGGGTTTGCTGGTTGTTACTCGATTGAGGCTTAAAAATAAAAGAGATTGGGCTTTTGAGGTTGTGGCTCCTAAACTTTGGAACTCTCTCCCTTTGGACTTAAGCTCTGAGGACACCATTAAAAAGCAGCTCAAGACCCATTTGTTTGGACTAGCCTTTGTGTAATTTTTCTATTTTCTGATTTTATTGTGTTTTACATCTTTATGTTTATCCTTTATTTTCTCTGTGAAGCACTTTGTGATGTCTCTGCTCTCAAAAGGTGTTATATGAATTAAGTTATTTACTTAATTACTTACATATAAAACCGATTGTCGGTTTCATATGCAATCGGTGATTGCCGGTTTCATATGCATATGAATCTGTTCGCCAGTTTCAGTCATCATGCAACTGTGCTATTTTTAAAGTTGGGGATACCTGCAGTCAGCTGAGACTGACAAAGTCAGATGAGTGATGAAACGTTTATCCCACTACACATTGTGTCCAGATGAACTGATTCAACTTTCTGGGACATCGGGTCCGCAGTGACCATTTTGACTGGGATGACTAATCTACTGCCAGCCAAAGAAGCTGATTCACCCTCCTCTGCCTGTTGCCTCTCTCGCTCAGGCTATGTTACCTCAAATGAATGGTTAGCTCTGATAAGATTGGGCGTGACTTCTTTTGTAAACATCTGAAACCCCACCCCCACATGCAAACAGAAGCAGCAGTAAAGGGATTTTACAACAGACTGGAAGGAGCAAAACATGACGAAAAAGGTCTATCTCTGTAGGGATCCTTTCAATAACGTTGTCAGACACATAATAACAATCTGAGCTGGTCAGCAGCAAAAACAAGCACTTTTAAGTGGACGTACTTTGATGGGAATACTTACCCTGGTGGATTACATTGCAGCCTGTTTTGCAGCTGCTGGCTGAAGCATTCTCGGTCAATACCGGACAAATTTAAAAAATATTTGTCCTTATTAGTCAATTAGACCCCAAATGATGGGAAAATAGACCCCAGGTTTAAATATACCAGAATTACCCTTTAGATGGGTTAGTGATGGTATCCATCCCTATGCAGTATCTAGTATACATACTGTGGTGTGACGTACCTCTCTGAAGGTTCCTTTGGCTCGGAAGAGTTTGTAGATCAGACTGACGGGGATGCAGAGCATGGAGGACAGAGCCAGACACCAGCCTATCACCTCGCCCCACCAGGGGTACACGTACACATTGTTGTAGGTCAGAGGCTTGTAGTTCACCAGGTGGAACAGGAAGATTCCCTGCAGAGAGGACCATCTCAGGTCACGCCATAGGTATGATAATAAGAACTAGACAATGTTCTGGAAAGAGTTTGCATGTTTGCATCTAGAGCTGTGTTTGACTCCATGTTTGTTATACAGCACATTGATATTCACCATCCTCCATTTTGTTTGAGTGTCTGAATTCTGACTGTATAATGTCTTTATGCATGCTCAATAATCCAAATAAGAAATTCACAGAAAGGTGAATCGGTTCATCTGGACGCTGTGTCCAGATGAACCGATTCACCTTTCTGTGATCTTGTGGCAGGAATGAGGAAAAACACAGGAGACCAAGGCGAGTTTGATGTTTATTCCTCAACTCCAAAAACCAACTGCAGCAGGAACAACCCTGCACCGGCGAGCCCGGGAACGTAAACCACGCCCCCAGCTCACAGTCCTGCTGGGTGAGAGGCATAGCCCCTAGTGTCCGCCACAATCTGACTGTATGACTTATTCATTATTTAATGTGCTCAAAAAAATCCCATAATGCAGCTGAAAATATAGTGTACAACACATGTACACAACTTCATGTTAGAAATACCACAATGCAATGCTTTGCGTCTTCTCGGCTCTGCCCGTTTCTTTTTACTATTAAATACATCGTGACGGGACAAGAGGAAGAGGCAAGATGATGATTCAATAATGTGTGAAATGTCTCTTTCGTCCTCCCTGTAGGGAACACTACTGACTGCTTCGTATGGAGGGAATGTCTTTAGTCCTCCCTGTAGGGAACACTACTGACTGCTTCGTATGGAGGGCATGTCTTTAGTCCTCCCTGTAGGGAACACTACTGACTGCTTCGTATGGAGGGCATGTCTTTAGTCCTCCCTGTAGGGAACACTACTGACTGCTTCGTATGGAGGGAATGTCTTTAGTCCTCCCTGTAGGGAACACTACTGACTGCTTCGTATGGAGGGAATGTCTTTAGTCCTCCCTGTAGGGAACACTACTGACTGCTTCGTATGGAGGGCATGGCTTTAGTCCTCCCTGTAGGAAACACTACTGACTGCTTCGTATGGAGGGAATGTCTTTAGTCCTCCCGGTAGGGAACACTACTGACTGCTTCGTATGGAGGGAATGTCTTTAGTCCTCCCCCGTAGGGAACACTACTGACTGCTTCGTATGGAGGGAATGTCTTTAGTCCTCCCCGTAGGGAACACTACTGACTGCTTCGTATGGAGGGAATGTCTTTAGTCCTCCCCGTAGGGAACACTACTGACTGCTTCGTATGGAGGGAATGTCTTTAGTCCTCCCCGTAGAGAACACTACTGACTGCTTCGTATGGAGGGAATGTCTTTAGTCCTCCCCGTAGGGAACACTACTGACTGCTTCGTATGGAGGGAGTGTCTTTAGTCCTCCCCGTAGGGAACACTACTGACTGCTTCGTATGGAGGGCGTGTCTTTAGTCCTCCCCGTAGGGAACACTACTGACTGCTTCGTATGGAGGGAGTGTCTTTAGTCCTCCCCGTAGGGAACACTACTGACTGCTTCGTATGGAGGGCGTGTCTTTAGTCCTCCCCGTAGGGAACACTACTGACTGCTTCGTATGGAGGGAATGTCTTTAGTCCTCCCCGTAGGGAACACTACTGACTGCTTCGTATGGAGGGAATGTCTTTAGTCCTCCCCGTAGGGAACACTACTGACTGCTTCGTATGGAGGGAATGTCTTTAGTCCTCCCGTAGGGAACACTACTGACTGCTTCGTATGGAGGGAATGTCTTTAGTCCTCCCCGTAGGGAACACTACTGACTGCTTCGTATGGAGGGAATGTCTTTAGTCCTCCCTGTAGGGAACACTACTGACTGCTTCGTATGGAGGGAATGTCTTTAGTCCTCCCTGTAGGGAACCTACTGACTGCTTCGTATGGAGGGAATGTCTTTAGTCCTCCCTGTAGGGAACACTACTGACTGCTTCGTATGGAGGGAATGTCTTTAGTCCTCCCTGTAGGGAACACTACTGACTTGCTTCGTATGGA
>NW_026611547.1:0-15000 GCF_029633865.1 Lampris incognitus
GGTTTGAAGTACACCGGGATACGGTGTTTGTTAAAAATTCTCCTGAGTTTCTCGGAGACCCCAGAAACATACGGGATGACTGTGCTCTTCCTTCTGTTCCTTTTCTCCTCATCGCTCACCTGGTTGGTCTTTCTGGAACGTGTTGCAGTTTTCACAAAGGTCCAACTGGGGTAGCCGCAGGTTGTTAAAGCTCCCCTCAGGTGTTTGTGTTCTTCTTGTTGGGCCTGAGTGCTGCTGGGCACATTGTCAGCTCTGTATTGCAAAGTTCTGATGACGCTCAGTTTGTGTTCCAGAGGGTGGTGTGACTCGAAAAGTAGATATTGGTCTGTGTGTGTAGGTTTCCTGTAAACCCCAATGTGGAGGCTCCTGTCTTCCCCAATGTGGACGTCACAGTCCAAGAAGGGCAAACTGTTGTTCTTCACGTCTTCCCTTGTGAACTTAATGTTCTTGTCCACTGAGTTGATGTGTTTGGTAAACGCTTGCACCTCTTGTGTTTGGATTTTGACCCATGTGTCGTCCACATATCTGAACCAGTGGCTCGGAGGCGTCCTCTGAAGGAGTTCAGGGCCCTGTGTTCTACCTCTTCCATATATAAGTTGGCCACAATGGGAGATACTGGTGAGCCCATTGCACAGCCGTGTTTCTGTCTGTAAAACTGGCCCCTGAATTGGAAATATGTAGTGTTCAGGCAAAGGTCCAGGTTGAGGGTTGGCAAATCTGGTTGGCAAATCTGGTCTAGTCAGAAAGGCACGAACTGATGAAGCCTCTTGGATGAGAGGCGAAACGTCTTCACGGTTATATACCAAGTCCAGTTGCACTTGATTTAATTATCACGTAATTTCTTAGAAATAAGGTTGAAATTACCTTGTAATTTGGGTTAGGGTTAGTTAGGGTTAGGGTTAGCTGTAAAATTACCTGTAAAAACTACCACTTTATTACTAGGAAAGTACAAGGTAATTTCAACTTTATTTCTAAGAAATTACCACCTTATTACTAGGAAATTACTAGGTAATTTCCGACCCCCTAAAATAAAGTGTTACTGAAATTATCACAGAAAATGGCAGATGGCAGTTTAGAATAAAATTCCAGCACGAAAACCCAGCGAATCTGTTCAGAGGCAGCTACCAAAGAAAAGGCAAAACAATCACCACTAATCTGCTCTTTTACACTGAGAAAACAAACACATGGCATGCAGCTTTCTGTAAGCATTTTGAACACATAACAAAAATAGGAATATGCAAAGGACGTCAACTTTAGTTTCGTCATCAAAGGCATAAACAACCAGAGAACAAATTTCTCACTATGATCATCTACCAAAATGGCACCATCATGGTGCAGGGTAACCAAGGTTCCCTCGTTTCTTTTGAGAACTCATTCCAGACAATTAAAAAACTGTCAGAAAATGAAAAAGAAGAAATAAGCCAAGCCCCAGAAACACCACAGCTCAAGTCCAACACAGAGGCTTTGACAACACTTGCAACTGACCAGCCCCCCTCCCCCTGTTAATGCCACCAATACAGACGCTTTAACAACACCTGCCACTGACCAGGCCCCCGCTGTCATTGCCACCACACATTTCTCTGCTGTCTCCCCCAAAAGCCCTGGTCTCCATGCTACAGTAGCCCAGCTAAGGAACTCCCTAACAGAGGTAGAGGTAGTGGAACTAAGATAAATAGTGGGAACCTGTAGCCAGCGGCCCTCACACTGATGCTTTTAAGGACCAGCTCAGCCAAGCAAAGAACCAGATGAAGGCATCAGTGCAGGAAATAAAAATAGAGGTTGGAAGTCTGATCCAAGGCAAAGACAAACTACATGAAGAGCTCACAGAACTCAAAGATACAGTGAGAAATGTGGAGTGAAATGAAAAGAGAACTCACAAAACTTAGGGAGGAGTTCTAATTGAGAGATGAAATGATTGAAACACTTAAAACACAGCACTGTCCTCCTACCTCTGACCCCTCACAAAACTCTGTCCTGCCACCCACCACGCAGCCCTGCAGCCAACAGACCTCATCTTCCCCAACAAAGACGAATCCTGCTCCGCCACCTAAATCTGACACACGCTCTGCCCCTACCCCCTCCAAGGAAAGAACCTTACCTACACCTGCCAAGCTAGATCAGGAGGCTGAGGTAGCCATCCTGATTGACTCCAATGGCAAATTTCTACAGGAACAGATACTATTCCTTGGACAAAGACTATCTAAAATCTGGAGTCCAAGAATACAAGATGCCTTGTGTCTCCTCTCTGACCCTGAGTTTGGAACACTAGCTCATATAATAATACACACAGGCACCAACGATCTAAGATCTGAACAAGGACGAGTAGGAAACCTCATCAACAGGCTGGCCAACAAAGCAGAAGACTCTTTCCCTAACTCTAGAACAGGGGTGGGCAGTCTTACCCGGAAAGGGCCGGTGTGGGTGCAGGTTTTTGTTCAAACCAAGCAGTTACACACCTGATTAGGAGACACAGGTGTGTAACTGCTCTATTGGAACAAAAACCTGCACCCACACCGGCCCTTTCTGGATAAGATTGCTCGCCCCTGCTCTAGAATAACGGTCTCCACCCTTCTTCCCCACAAAGACTTCCACCCAACAACAATCCAGAGAGTAAATGCTGACATCTCCAGAGGCTGTGCCCGTCTACCTAATGTTCATCTGGCCCACCACTCCAACATCTCAACACAGGACCTGTATGACCACTGCCATTTCAGCAAGATGGCAGTGAGGAGGTTTGCAAAAACACTCAAGGATACAGCACTAGGGAGACAGCTCCCCACAATGGATGGACACCTTACCCCCCCAGCCACGTCCCCACCACAGGTACAACCATCCAAACAGAGAGTGGCATCAGCACCATGACAACAGACCAACCAAGCCACAACAACCAGTCCACCATTCATCAGGATCAACCCATCAGTAACAGCACTCAGCAACTCAGCCAAAAAGAGCCCACAAGCGTGCCACATCCAGTACAGGCCTCAACCTCCACCCATCAGGACCAGCACACCACGCCTCCCAACCCCTCCAAAACCAGACTTCCCTCACCCAGCCCATCACACCAGCCACCCCCCTCCAGGACCGGACCTCCCACCCACAGCACCAGTCCACACCTCCCGACTAGATCACCAATCTCCAAGACCTGCCCATCACCGCCCCCACCACCCCTCCCAACCACATGACCAGCTGCCAGGACCAGCTCGCCCCTCCTCCAAACCAGACCCCTAGCCCCCATGACCTGCCCACCACCACCACCCCCCCCCCCCCGCCAGTCCAGACCACTGGCCCCCAATACCTGCCCATCACCGCCCCCAACTCCCTGCAAGACCAGACCGCTACCCTCCATACAAAACGGCTTGCTTTCCCTCCTCCCCGTGGCTGGACCACCATGTCCAGCCAACATCTGGCCCAACTGTAGCACAGCCTAGCAAAGAGCGCCCCAACCAGGAGTACAGTTATGCAGAGGCACTGAAGGGACAGGAACTGCCTCAAGTGGATGAGATTAGACAGCTGCTCAAGTACATCTGCTCTAAATTAATTTAAACTGTCAAAAAAAAGATTGATTGATGTAACGAATCAACACCTTAGTCCCAGACACTCAGCACTTAGCATCTCAGCCAAAAAGAGCCAGCCCACAAACCTGCCACATCCAGTACAGGCTGGCAACCCCCCCCCTCCCACCACCAGGATCAGCCCATCCACCTCCACCCCCCTGCCAGGACCAGACTTCCCACCCCCCAGCCCATCACACCTCCCACCCCCCTCCAGGACCAGACCTCCCACCCCCAGCACCAGTCCACACACCCTCTTAACTAGATCACCAACCTACAAGAACCCCCCAAACAGATCACCAGCCCCCAGGATCAGCTCACCACTCCGACAAACCAGACCCCTGAACCCCAGGAACTACCAATCACCATCCCCATCCCCTGCCAGTCCAGACCTCTGGTCCCCAGAACCTGCCCATCACCGCCTCCACTCTCCCTACGAGTCCAAACTACTGGCAACCAAGACCTACCCATCACCACTCCCCCCGCCAGATCAGACCGTTACTCTCCATACAAAACAGCCCACCTCCCCTTCTCCACATGGCCACACCAACACCTCAATGCCTCCCATCCCCCTCCAGGACCAGACTCCCAACCTCCAGCCCATCATACCTCCCACCCACCCCCTCTCCAGGACCAGACCTTCCACCCCCCGCACCAGTGCACAGCCTCCCGACTAGATCACCAACCTCCAAGACCTGCCCATCACTGCCCCCACCACCCCTCCCAACCAGATCACCAGCCTCCAGGGTCAGCTCGCCCCTCCTGCAAACCAGACCCCTGGCCCCCAGGACTTGACCACCACCGCCCCACGCCCAACACCCGCCACTCCAGACCACTGGCCCCCAAGACCTGCCCATCACCGCCCCCACACCCCCTCCCAACCAGACCTCTGGCCTCTTGGACCTCACCACCACCTCACCTCACCTCCAGCCAGTAACTGAACCCACTGCAGCTCAGCCCACAGCACAGTTGTGCAGAGGCGCTGAGAGGACAGTACATCTGCTCTGAATGTATTTAAGTCTGTTAATCAAAAAAAAAGATTGATTTATTGATGTATATATCGACAATGTATTGTAACTATTATATGTTTTGAAAGGTTTATCTCATTGTGAACATTAACTGTTATTATTTGTTACTATGGCCTGCCTTTCCATTAGTACTTGGAATATCCAAGGCCTGAGCGCATCAGCTTTTGGCCTGAAATGTAGAAGTAGAGAATTTCAGGAGAACATCAAAGATACTGACATAATTATATTAATGGAAACATGGAGTAAAGACAACACAATCACTCATTGTCCCTGAGACTATAAAGAAATAATTGTATCTTCACAAAAACTCAGCACAGTACAGCAGGGTAGAAACTCAGGAGGTTTGTTAATGTGGTACAAATCAAAACTGGACAGACACATCAGTGTCATGAAAAAGGGAAAATATCATATCTGGCTAAAAATTAGACAAGAAATATTCAACTCACAAAAAGATCTCTTCCTTTTGATCCCCCCTTATTAATCTCCCTATTACACTGAAGATACGTTTACACTGTTAGAGACAGAAACAGGCCATTTTCAGACTCAGGGAAATGTTCTTGTCTGTGGAGATCTAAACGCACGGACGTGACATTGTATGTTCAGATGGCAATAACTACATTTGTAACTCACTTGATAACGCCAATACGTTTGTTTACTCCCACAGAAGCAACTGTGATCCAGCTACAAACAGACATGGAAAAGTCTGTGAATGTTCTCATTCATCCAGGTCATGGTTATCCAAAGGAGTTGAATCGAGTGCAACTGGACTTGGTATATATCCGTGAAGACGTTTCGCCTCTCATCCAAGAGGCTTCCTCAGTTCGTGCCTTTCTGACTAGACCAAGCTGGTCTGACTGGCTGCTGATGAGACTCAGATATTTATCCTCTTTGGAGTCGTTATCAGAGCTATAGATGTCCATGGCTCTTTGTGTTCCGATGTTTAGCAACGCCCGTCGTTATCAGAGGTGCTGATATGCGTGGCTCTTTGTGATCCGATGTTAAGCAAGCACTGAATGGAGCACCAACGAAGTCAAAACTAACACCCCCAACGACCGTCACTGCTTAACATCGGATCACAAAGAGCCATGCATATCAATACCTCTGATAACGATGGGCGTGGCTAAACATCGGAACACAAAGAGCCATGGACATCAATACCTCTGAGGTTTTTAAAGCTCCCCTCAGCCGTTGAGCCTAGTGCCCAGCAGCACTCAGGCCCAACGAGAAGAACACAAACACCTGAGGGGAGCTTTAAAAACCTGCGGCTACCCCAATTGGACCTTTGTGAAAACTGCAACACGTTCCAGAAAGACCAACCAGGTGAGCGATGAGGAGAAAAGGAACAGAAGGAAGAGCACAGTCATCCCGTATGTTTCTGGGGTCTCCAAGAAACTCAGGAGCATTTTCAACAAACACCGCATCCCGGTGTACTTCAACCTCAGCAACACACTCCCACAAAGACTGGTTCATCCCAAAGACTGTGTACCACACACCCGGAAAAGCAATCTGGTGTATGCTGTACAATGCAATGAGGATTGCACTGACCTATACATAGGAGAAACCAAACAACCACTACACAAACGGATGGCCCAACACAGAAGGCCACACTCCTCAGGACAAGACTCAGCAGTCTATCTACACCTAAAGGAGAAGACACACTCCTTCCAGGACAGCAACGTACACATTTTGGACAGAGAAGATAGATGGTTTGAAAGAGGGGTAAAGGAAGCCATCTATGTGAAACTGGGAAAACCATCCCTCAACAGAGGAGGAGGTCTGCCACACCAACTATCTCCCACTTACAATGCTGTCCTTTCATCTCTACCCAGGAGACTTAAGAAGCCTAGCCTCCAAGAACAACAGTCGCTCACTAACGGCTCCAACCACTCTCATGACCACTGAACAAGGAAGTCGAAACTAACACCCCCAACCACCGTCGCTGCTAAACAAATGCAAATCAATAGTTTCGATGGCGACAGGCGCGGCCATAACATCGGGACAAAAAGAGCCACGCACATCTATAGCTCCGATAACGACTCATAGAGGATAAATTCTGAGTCTCATCAGCAGCCAGTCAGACCAGCTTGGTCTAGTCAGAAAGGCACGAACTGAGGAAGCCTCTTGGATGAGAGGCGAAACGTCTTCACCGCTATATACCAAGTCCAGTCGCACTTGATTCAACTCCTTTGGATTCCCTATTTCCTCTTGACTCTCCTTCATCTGCTACTTGATTAACATCACACAGAGAGCGAGAGAGGGAGAGACAGTTAATCTGGAAAAAAAAACTAGAATTATGGTCTTCCAGAAACGACCCAGGTATCAGGGAGACCCAAACAGGTCCTTACTAGGATCCACTGACATAGAACACACACACAGCTACACATATTTGGGGCTAATATTTACCTCTACAGGAAATTTCATTTTCACTATTAATGATCTCAGAGACAAGGGAAGAAGGGCTTTCTATACGATAAAAAAAAGTCTTCAAACATAGACATACCTGTTAGAACATGGCTCAAAATATTCAAATCCATAATTCAATTCAATTCAGTTTATTGTCATTAAAAACAATGTGCAGACACATGTTAAAAATGAAATGAAGGCTGTGGCTTCACCAAACAGTGCAAGACAGACACACACAAACACAGTATAAGATATACAAACATGAAGTCCAAAAGCTAAAAACAAGTTAAAAAAGAGCTGGAGTACAAAATATTTAAAAATATCTACAGACATTCAGTGGGTTGCCAGGTTCAGGTGGGCAACAGCTTGTGGAAAGAAGCTGTTTTTGAGCCTGGTAGTGAGGGCTCTGAGGCTCCTGTAGCGCCCCCCAGAGTGCAGGGGGAGAACAGTCCATGGTTGGGGTGGGTGGGATCTCTGCTGATGCTCAGACCCCTTCGAAGGCAGCGTTTGAGATAACTGTCTTTTATGGCTGGGAGCTGGGTACCGGTGATGTGCTGGGCCGCCTTGACGACCCCCTGCAGAGCTTTCTGGTCTACTGAGGTGCAGTTGCCGTACCACACTGAGATGCAGATGGTCAGGATGCTCTCTATGGTGCAGTGGTAAAAGTTGGTGAGTATTTTGGGGGATAGACGGGCGCTCCTCAGCCTCCTCAGGAAATGCAGGTGTTGTTGGGCCTTTTTCACAAGGGCCTGGGTGTTTAATGTCCAGGAGATGGACATTAAACACCTTTGAAAAACACATTGAAAAATGGGACAAACACCCAATCGAAACCCTGCACACTGAGATTTGCAAGAGTATTCTTAGAGTACACAGGAACACGTCCAACAATGAATGCTGAGCAGAACTGGGCCAGTTTCCCCTGTTAATAACGATGCAAAAAAGAGCAATCACATTCTACCAACACCTAAAAGCAAGTGACCCCAACTCCTACCATCACAAAGCTCTCAGTTACCAAGAGAGGAGTCCCCTCAGCCAGCTGGTCCTGAGGCTCAGCTCAGCCAACAGCACAAGTCATCAGGACAGTCCTCACACAATCTGGCCCAACCACATTATAGCTAAAGAACCAGAACATTACATTAACCACTGGACATCTATCACTAAAACTCCAAGCAAACTTCATGTTATGTGGCTCTAAACAGACGGCACACGATGGCAGATACTGACCACCGTGACCGATCAGAAACTGAGGAAGACACTGACTACATACAGACTCGGTAACCACAGCCTGGCCATAGAGACTGGCCGACACAGGCCGACCTGCTGCCCAGAGAAGACAGGCTGTGTCAGCTCTGTCCAGAGAGACAGGTGGAGACAGAGAGACAGACCTGCTGCCTAGAGAAGACAGGCTGTGTCAGCTCTGTCCAGAGAGACAAGTGGAGACAGAGCAACACTTCCTGCTACAATGTAGCACATACGAAGACTTAAGAACCAAATTCTCCACAAAAATTAAAAGTAAATTCCAAGAGTTGGACACTCTCTGAGCAGACCAAAATGACTTGGACACACTCTCTGACCAGACCACAATGACTTGGACTCACTCTCTGACCAGACCAAAATGACTTGGACACACTCTCTGAGCAGACCAAAATGACTTGGACTCACTCTCTGACCAGACCACAATGACTTGGACACACTCTCTGACCAGACCAAAATGACTTGGACACACTCTCTGACCAGACTACAATGCATCATGTACTTGGGGACAACAGTGTCAGCTCATAGATGCAGCAGTGAGACATGTCAGGTCATGTGACAGCCTGAGAGACAAGCAGCACAACACATGACAGCTGTAGTCTCCTCACCACCCATGCTCCACCTTCTGGTCTACTTCTGTTTCTCTATTGTTATGGCTGTGTTATTGTTTCTTCATTGATCATTCCAATGTTGTGTTGATGTTCATTATTAGTGTTATTGTGTACCGTTCAAACTGTATTTTTGATGCTTTGGCAACATTGTTGTAAAACTTTCATGCCAATAAAGCCCGTTGAATTGAATTGAATTGAGAGAGGAAGACTAATAGAAAAGAGAGAGAGACAGAGAGAGGGAGAGGTTAGGTGTTGTGTTGCCATGGCGTCTGACCAGACCAAAAAGACTTGGACACACTAGAGAGTGTGTCCAAGTGTTTTTGGTCTGGTCAGAGAGTGTGTCCAAGTCATTGTGGTCTGGTCAGAGAGTGTGTCCAAGTCATTTTGGTCTGATCTGGTCTGACTTGGACACACTCTCTGACCAGACCAAAAAGTTTTGGACACACTCTCTGACCAGACCAAAATGACTTGGACACACTCTCTGACCAGACCAAAATGACCTGGACACACTCTCTGACCAGACCAAAAAGACTTGGACACACTCTCTGACCAGACCAAAATGACTTGGACAGACTCTCTGACCAGACCAAAATGACTTGGACACACTCTCTGACCAGACCAAAAAGACTTGGACACACTCTCTGACCAGACCAAAATGACTTGGACACACTCTCTGACCAGACCAAAAATACTTGGACACACTCTCTGATCAGACCACAATGACTTGGACACACTCTCTGACCAGATCAAAATGACTCGGACACACTCTTTGACCAGACCAAAATGAATTGGACACAGTCTCCGACCAGACCAAAATGACTTGGACACAGTCTCTGACCAGACCAAAATGACTTGGACACACTCTCTGACCAGACCACAATGACTTGGACACAGTCTCTGACCAGACCAAAATGACTTGGACAAACTCTCTGACCAGACCAAAATGACTTGGACACACTCTCTGACCAGACTACAATGCATCATGTACTTGGGGACAACAGTGTCAGCTCATAGATGCAGCAGTGAGACATGTCAGGTCATGTGACAGCCTGAGAGACAAGCAGCACAACACATGACAGCTGTAGTCTCCTCACAACCCATGCTCCACCTTCTGGTCTACTTCTGTTTCTCTATTGTTATGGCTGTGTTGTTGTTTCTTTATTGATCATTCCAATGTTGTGTTGATGTTCATTATTAGTGTTACTGTGTACCGTTCAAACTGTATTTTGATGCTTTGGCAACATTGTTGTAAAACTTTCATGCCAATAAAGCCCTTTGAATTGAATTGAATTGGATTGAGAGAGGAAGACTAATAGAAAAGAGAGAGAGACAGAGAGAGGGAGAGGTTAGCTGTTGTGTTGCCATGGCGTCATGCAGCTGTTGCCTTGGTAATGCTGCAGTTGTTGCTAAGGTAGCATTGAGAGGTGTTGCTATATGTATTCGTGAAACTAGCCAAGGTGCACTGTGTGTGTGTGTGTGTGTGTGTGTGTGTGTGTGTGTGTGTGTGTGTGTGTGTGTGTGTGTGTGTGTGTGTGTGCTCCTTACCTGAACAGGAGTTTGTGGTCGGCTGGCTGTTGTGTTCTCACACACTGTCAACTCGTAGAACTCCTGGATGTCTGTGAACACACACACACACACACACACACACACACACACACACACACACACACACACACACACACACACACACACACACACACACACGACTAAATGCTCCAGGCTAGCAGAGCTAGCAGAGATGACAACACGACATCATGAAGATAAGGTGTAAACACGAGTCCCACCACCAGCCCGGACTGCCCTAGCTAGGTCCGGTCTGACCACCACTGGCTTATTGACTAATGCAGAGGAGGAAACATCCCTGACATTCTTTCACACAACACAACTTATAAGACTGATTGTTTTGTGAATATAAATATGTGTTATGGAAACACTGTGTTTTCTCATGTTCATGTCCTCTAACGTGTGTGGCCCTGACTATACTGACTTGTATCTGAAGAGTTTGTCACTAGAGTGGTGTTTTCACATTCCTGTACTGGAGGAGGAGCTGTCTGAGCACTCCCCTAAAGCCTGAGATTCAAACGTACCCCGGCCCGGGCAGGCTAGATTTGGTACGTCACAAATCCGAAAGCCGATCACTGTCTGATACGCAAATGCGGGGCGGGCAAAGAAACCCGGAACCTCCTGCGCAGAGCGGACTTGTCGGGACAGGCAGGGAGCGAGTTAGCATTAGCATAGCCAACGACCCCGGATCTTCCTTCCACCATCTACCAGTGGCGAGCAGTCATAATAAACTATAACGAGCGCTCATAATAAGCTATAACGAGCGGTCATAATAAGCTATAACGAGCGCTCATAATAAACTATAACGAGCGCTCATAATAAGCTATAACGAGCGCTCATAATAAGCTATAACGAGCGCTCACAATAAACTATAACGAGCGCTCATAATAAGCTCTAACGAGCGCTCATAATAAACTATAACGAGCGGACATAATAAGCTACAACGAGCGGTCATAAGCTATAACGAGCGCTCATAATAAGCTATAACGAGCGCTCATAATAAACTATAACGAGCGGTCATAATAAGCTACAACGAGCGGTCATAATAAACTATAACGAGCGCTCATAATGAGTTATAAATGCGACGCATGCCCAAGGCATTTGAGGGAATGTACGTACAGTACTGTAACGTGCACGGATAAGAAGACACGCTGGCCGCCGGGTCGTGGGCCTGAGCCTTTAGTCCAGCGGTTAGAGACGCCTCCTGCGGTGCGGGCGATACGGGTTCGCTTCCCGGCTGCGGCAGCTCTTGGGGTTGCGTTTTCCCCCGAATTCGCTACAGTATAATAATACATTGAAAATCTATTTTTAATAAGTGACAGGAACATTATTTACATTAAAACGTGTCGTTTAAATGGTTGAGTCTCCATTTCTTGGATAGCTTTCTTTTCTAACGGCAGCTGCGGTCCGGTGTTCCGACTCGCATCACCGCAGCCCGCCGCATCCATCCTGCTCACGGCGAAGCTGCCGAGCGGCCAGCGTACTTCGCGCATGCGCTCTGTGCCTCCCAGGTGTCCGCGGTATATGGTAGTATCTTGTGAGCGTGAGAGTGTGGGGGGCAGAAAAGCTGGCTGTGAACCAGCTTATCCGGAAGCACATGCGCAACACTGCCATCTAGCGGGCTGGTTACTGTAAGTTGGCACTTGTCTGTCTTGCTCAGGTAGCTCGGCGCCATACGTTTCAGAGCGTGTCAATATGAGCGACAGTTCACATATGATAGAATCGTTACGTCCTGTCCCGTTTTCTCGGAGGACTTTTGAAGAGAAAAAGATTATTATTGCGGGAGGACGTCCAACTCCCGAACTTGGCATCACAAAACAAAATCAACTTACAATTTCGTCCGTCACTTTCAAGCTACCACATATGAAAAACAGACATGGCTAGCTGGCTGCCCAAAGCTTAGCAAACTATTCTGCTGGCCATGTCTCCTTTTTTCTACAGAACACAGTCTGGACCACGCAGGTCATGGCGATTTAAGCCATCTCCATACAGCAATGACAAACACGAGGTGCAGCTGCACACACACACTGTCTAGTAAAACTTCAGACATTTGGCAACACACGAATCGATCGTCGGTATCACGAGATTTCGTGTCATGTCACGAAATGTAATCTATGAAATCGTGCTGGGAGACACGATGTCACTGAATTTTTTGTGTTGTATCCAATGCATTCCTATGGGCCAAGTTTTTCTTGCAAGAGTCACGTGATCAAGATGCTGGTTCTGGCTGGTCTGGCTTCTCCCGGGAGGCCTGAGGCCGCATTTGTGCTCTGGTCCGCTGACCCGCCGAGGCCGCAATTGTGCTCTGGTCCGCTGTGGCCTCATGTTTGTTTATTATGTGGTACTGCTGCCTGTGATCAGCGCGTGTGTGTGTGTGTGTGTGTGGGTGAGTGTGAGTGAGTGAGTGAGGGGTGCGAGCCTGTCATTTACAGTGGTGGGAGGGGGTTGTAGCAGGCGAGCGGGTGGGTGGGCGTTCGTGCATACGTGCCCGGGGTGGGGGGACGAGGTAGCATCCCCAGCTTCAAAGGTCACTGCTCGCCACTGCTATCTACCAAAGCATCTCCCTACGCTGCTGAAACGGTTGGAGTTTATTTGCAGACATCCGTCTCACATGCCTACAAACCTGGAGGAACTGCGTCTCTGCAATGCTCATTTCAGTGAGGCTTGATTCCACAAGAAATCAGCTTTGAATTTTAATGCTGTGGCGACTATTTATCCTGGGACTGCGATAGCAAGCAAGAGTCTGTATGTAAGTTGTGCATTTTTTTACTCAACCAACACTCAGACGAAAGCTTTCTGCATGTAACATATTTAGAAATATAACGAGCATTAACTACGTTAGCTTTTGGCTAGATACGGCTAGTTGTTTGGTAATAGTAAAACTGTAAAGTCTGTATTTAGTTCAACGTCTTTATGCACGCCAGATGGTCTCCCGGTGGCATAGCAGTGTATTCCATTGCCTACCAACATGGGCATCGCCGGTTCGAATCCGTGTGTTGCCTCCGGCTTGGTCGGGCGTCCCCACAGACACAATTGGCCGTGTCTGTGGGTGGGAAGCCGGATGTGGGTATGTGTCCTGGTCACTGCACTAGCGCCTCCTCTGGCCGGTTGGCGCGCCTGTTCGGGGGGGGGGGGGCTGGGGGAATAGCGTGATCCTCCCACGCCCTACGTCCCCCTGGTGAAACTCCTCACTGTCAGGTGAAAAGAAGCGGCTGGTGACTCCACATGTATGGGAGGAGGCATGTGGTAGTCTGCAGCCCTCCCGGAATCAGCAGAGGGGGTGGAGCAGAGACCGGGATGGCTTGGAAGAGTGGGGTGATTGGCCAAGTACAATTGGGGAGAAAAAGGGAGGGAAATAATCCAGGTAAGAAAATCAAATAAAGTTGAATCAGTTCATCTGTTCATAACGTTTACTGAGAAACATTTCATCACTCATCTTGCCTGGAATGTTGAGTTGGCGCAGATATTTTGACCCATTCTGGCGAGAAATGCCTTAAACTTGTACATGAGTACAAACGCATAACATGGCAGATTACAGGAACCACCTGAGATTCAGCCTCAGGTGCAGACAGAGCAGGATTACACCTAAGAGCCTGCAAATCACATCTTCTGTCAAGGGCCACCGAGCCAACCAGATCCTCCGGAAGGCACAGAGCCAGCTGTTGAATGAACAGGGGAGACAAACTAATTTTACCATCGACGCTTTGAAAGCCAAGGAGGAGCAGATCCACCAGAGACTCACGTCATGTCTAGATGAGACCACTTTCCAACGTGTGATTGAGTTCACGGAGAAGACTAGAAGACATGTCTAGCACGACATGGAAAGTCAAAACCAGGCAGCAAAAGAAGTTCGACCTACCTGCTGCACGCCAGAGACATCGGCAGACAGAGAGACGGTGCCCTCAACAGCAGACAGAGAGACGGACGGCAGACACACACCAGCGATGTGAACAGGTGGGTGGAGAATCTGTCTGACAGACAACTCACCCAGGCGGAGAAAGACATCCTTGCCAAGGCCTGAATTTTGCTCTGTGGTGCCGAGGCAAATCCTGCTAGTGGAACAAATCCCAGCCACGGAATCAGTGATCTGCAAAAACAACATGGCGGACCTGGAAGTGCAGCAACTATGGACGAAAGTTTCAACCTGCCTCAGCAATGTGAAGGTGCCGCCATCCAACATCAGTACAGATGAGAGGAAAGCTCTCACGACTCTCAGTAAGGACAATAACATCACCATCCTTCCAGCAGACCAAAGCAGAAGCGCTGTTGTATCAAACCAGACAGACTATCATGAGAAAGTCATGACGTCACCTAGCGACACGAGTACTTATGAGCCCCTGAAACCAGATCCAGCCAGTGGTCGCAAGAAAAAGGTGATAGTTTGTCTGAAGCTGTTAGAACAGCACAATGCTATTGACAGAATGTTGTACCACAGATTATACCCTGGGGGCGCTACACCTAGTCTGTATGGCTTACCTAAAATACATAAACAGGATGTGCCATTACAACCTATTGTTTGTATGATTAACCCAGTGACCTGTAACCTCTCCAAGTTTCTGCCATCTGTTCTGAACCCGTGGTAGGCAGTGA
>NW_026611548.1:0-18591 GCF_029633865.1 Lampris incognitus
GTGTGTGTGTGTGTGTGTGTGTGTGTGTGTGTGTGTGTTGGCCCTATGATGGCCTGGCAGCCTTTCCAGGGTGTCTCCCCGCCTGCTCGCCCAATGACTACTGGGATAGGCTCCAGCATCCCCGCAACCCTGGGAGCAGGATAAGCGAGTCGGGTAATGGATGGATGGATAGATTTTCATCTCTTGATATTTGAAGGGGGCGGCGCCCCAGCGCCCTGTACTGGCCAGCCACCACTGGTGTATCACATTTGTGTTTGAACATGCATATGCGCATGCTTATGCACAAGTGAGAGCATGCATGAGTATTCACAACTGTACAGCATGAGTCTACATGAGCGAGAGTGTGTAAATATGTCTCTGTGTGCATGTGTGAATGTGTCTCTGTGCACACAAATGTACACTATGAATTTATTTCCCCTCTGCGAGCCTCTGTATCCACAATCTTAGGGCCGGGCTGCATCCTAAGTTCCCTTGTCTCTGCTCTCCTCACATCACCAGACCCAGAACAGGTGTAACGGGGCTTCCACGCTCCCCATGGCCACCATCTCTGTATGCTCACCACACAAGCCCTGTGTGTGCATGGTCACACGGCCGAGCACTCACATTCAACCTTGACCTTTTCCCAGCGAAAAGGAGGTGCAGGGGGGATCGAGGAAGAGACACAGGGGGAAGGAGGGGAAGGGAGGGGGCCAGCCTCAACAGGAAGAGGAACGTGGGGCTGAATTTGAGAGGGAAGACAACGGGGGAATTGTGAATCAGGTGCCACTTGCCAGTGGACGTGAGGTCAGAAATGTGACCTGTGATCAAGCGAAAC
Organism: Lampris incognitus; assembly: GCF_029633865.1. Taxonomy (NCBI): domain Eukaryota; kingdom Metazoa; phylum Chordata; class Actinopteri; order Lampriformes; family Lampridae; genus Lampris; species Lampris incognitus. Next base: position 815 of record NW_026611548.1, read on the forward strand.
AGGAAATGGGCTGCGATGTCGAGTGGGCTGATGACACGGAATTGGTAAGATAAAAAAAAAAAAGGTTGGTTGCCTTCCCACAGGGTCAGTCTAAAGGCACTTTTTTTTACACCCTCAGATCAAAACAACAATGAGGAAACACCCTACAAAAAAAAAGGTTTGCTAACCCGACCACTTCCCATCCCATCCCACCCCAATGGTGACGGACAATAAAGTCCCCGGGAAGATGAGGCTTATCAACCACGGTGCTTTGTGACTGTTAAGAGCTGCCTGGCCCTAAAAGGTTCCTCTGCAGGCATAACTGATAAGTGCCTTAAAATAAGCATGCCAACAATTTTCCAGTGACCTGGCTCGAGAGCACACTGTAAGGAAACAAGGCCCTGGCCTTTAACTGAAGACCCTCCACCTTACAGTCTGGCCGGCCCCTGTTTGAAGTGGTAACTGCGGTGCAGTAATATGTTAAGTCCTCCTCTGTAAGCCACAGTGTTTTTGCTCTGCCTTTGTTTTCAGCGAGAGTCGGTGGGCGAGGAGGGCCTCCCTGACTCTGATGAGTGTAATTATGCTTTAAAAAAGGGCCGCAGGAGTAAATTCGTTATCTAGCCAAGCTAGCTCCGGCTGCCTCGCTCCCAGCATCTCGGTCTCCCCCAGCTCCACACATGCAGACAGGGCCTGCAGACACACACCCAGCACGCTCCCCACAGACCAGCCACCGCTACAGGGCTGCAGCTCTGAAGCCACAGTCCCCCACCCTCACCCCTCTCTCTCTCTCTCTCTCTCTCATCAGGGCTCTCAGGAACTCTCCATACAATCCCACTGATACTGACTGAGTAGATGTGAAGAAAGACACACAGACACAACCGCTATAGACACACAAACACACTGATGCACAAGAATAAATACACACAAATAACAAATGTTTGCAAATGTTCTCTCTCTCTCACACACACACACACACACACACACCAGCTATGCACATAATCTCCGAGACACACTGCTACAGGGCTATAACCTGTTTCTTCTTGGGGGTTCTCTGAAAAAAAAACAAGAAAACAACATTGGCCCTAATTTCCACCCGCACTCATAAACACACACACAGGATACACAAATGTGATTTTCACGACCACAACAGAGGAAAAGCGCACTGACATCAAAATAAAAGCGCCATGTAAACATCCAAATACACAACGGGTCCAGCCTTCACAGACCCCGGCGGTAGGATCGATGTGAAAATGGATGAGATTGATTTGCCAGGACCAAAATGTCTATCACATTTGAAGAGGCGGAATTGGAATTGAGTCGAGGGTGTCAGTAGATTGGCCACTGACCAGTGGGAATTGACCAGTACTGTGACTTAGATTGCTTGCAAAGTAAAGCAACCGCTGCACTTGCATAATAAAACCACGCCTGATGATGGCAGCGATTTGTTATCAGCATGGCTGAGTGTGTGTGTGTGTGTGTGAGAGGATGCACACTTGAGCGTGTCTCTCATGTGCGAGCCTGAGTGCTCATGTGAATATCTGCATATGTGTTCACCCTGGTGTAGGGGCAGGGGTGTTTGTGTCGGACTTGTTTCACCAATGGCCGTTATCATGTAGTGAAGCTTGCAGCAGGTTTTGTGACCATTTCATTTCCATCCCCTATTTGTTCATGATGAGTCCAGACTTGGCGACTCTGGGTGCCGCCGTGACCATTTCACTCAGCCTGTCAGCAGCCGGTGAGCCGGTCCGTCAGTCGAACGGTCCGTCCTTGGGAGAACGTCTGCATCCTCTCGTTTGCTCCTGTTTCCCAGCATGTCGGCCGCTGCGTCTGCGAGGATTCATCACACATCCTTTGGAGTCGATCAAGGGGAAAATACCGCTCACTCTCTCTCTCGCTGCTCACTCTCTCTCTCGCTCTCTTTCTTCGCTCCCCCTCCTCCCACCGACTCCCCTTCACCCTCATCTAACATTAATGGCCGTTGTTTTTTTAATGAGGAAGTGGGTGTCCCTGTGCAGCGTGTTCGTAGAGGGCTCGTGGAAAGAGGGGTTGCGGGGTAAGGCTGTAATGGTGGAGAACACATCCCCCGGCTGTGAAGCTCAAACACCAGCATAGCAGGGTGGGGTGGTGGTGGCGGGGGTGGGGGGTTGACTCTGTAAATATTGCCGTGCCCTCCTTCAGCCTTCAAAGAGCAAAAACAAGCCCACCGCAGCACTCCATCTCTCTCTCTCTCTCCTCCACGGTGTGAGCAGGCAGTGCGCTTTATGATAATAGACAAGCCTGTGTAATGTTCCTACCAAGGGTTTGTGCGAAGGAAAAGAAAGCCTTTGTAAGTAGGACATCATTGTGTATGCGCTTCTTCTTCCTTATTGGTACTCTCTGAGGAGTGGCTTGTCTAATTAGGGGGAATAAAACAGATCTAGCAGGGCAGACGCTTTAGAAATGAACAACAGCGTTGAAGAAATCACGTTTAAACAATACGTTTGAGGTGATCTTTGGATGCATGCTTCGCTAACATCACAACCCGCCGACGCGCTGCAGAGAACGCCGTGATCCACGGCAGCTATTTTACTGCAGCGCTGCTGATTCACCTCTTCCTAGCCATGCTGCCATTGACTGCGATAAGCAAGACTAAGAAGTCCTGGCCAGGAAAGATTATAGTACGCTTCACAATTTCACTCATTTTCGTTTTATACACTTGCGAGGCGGGGAACAGCCATAAACACACGGCAAGAGAAAAAAAAATTGTAATTGCTCCGTTGTGCCTTTGGTCGCACTTTGCGACCAGGTTTAATTTTCACTCTTCTTGTTCAGCACCGTTTTCTGAAGCCAAAATTCCACCAAATGACGAATACAGATCTTTCTAGATACCGGCTCGTCTTCTACTCTCGAGTCATCCCTGCCTGACTGGGCTTCAGCAGTAGTGCCCGGCACGCCGCGTTTGTTTTGTTGGACTAGGTGGAAGCATGTGACTCAATATGATGACTGGGGTGTAGCCCCTCCCCCCTTTTTTCTCCCTAATTGTATCCGGCCAATTATCCCTCTCTTCCAAGCCATCCCGGTCGCTGCTCCACCCCCTCTGCCGATCCTGATACATGTGGAGTCGCCAGTCACTTCTTCTCACCTGACAGTGAGGAGTTTCGCCAGGGGGACGTAGCACATGGGAGGATCATGCTAACCCCCCCCCCCCAGTTCCCCCTTCCCCCTAAACAGGCGCCCCCGCTGACCAAACGAGGCGTTACTGCAACGACCAGGACACATACCCACACTGGCTTTCCACCCACAGACATGGCCAATTGTGTCTGTAGGGACGCCCGACCAAGCCAGAGGTAACATGGGGATTACGAACCAGTGATCCCCATGCTGGTAGGCAACGGAATAGACCACCACGCCACCCGGTGTGGTTTTTTTAAGAGGACATCTCATCACGATACACAATGGGGGAAGCTTTCACTGAACATACTGACATGGGCAAATCAGTGAGAGATACTTAACATCGTCTTCAGTACATTTTCAGTACACCGCCATGCCCGACTTCATAGTTGCCCTATAAGAAATTAAAAAAAAAAAAACGTTGAAGTGAATCAGAGTGGTGTGCACTTGCGTCTAGTTGTATTACCTTGGGATAATGCTTTTCATCAATATGTTGCTCTCATAATGCCCCACCAAGGCCAAAAAACACTTTCAACTTCATTATTTCACTTAGCTGTAAATTTTGACTGATAACACATTCATATCAATATTTTCAATAGACCTTTTTCACAAACATAACTGAAATACTTGAAAAAATGTGGTGTTAAAAGCCAAAGGCGATGTTAAAAAGCAAACTTTGCCTCCTTCAGTTCTGTCTGTGATCACTCATTTTGTGTTTCAACACAGTGTATAACACAATACAGGTGTTTCCACTGACATATCTTTGTGTCTGTCGTCAGATGATCGTATATCTATAAAGAAAACGTGATTTGCTCGAGGGTCACAAAATGCTAACCGGCTAACCAAGGCCATTTAGCAGGGCTGTTAGCATTCTGGGACCCTAAATCAAATCCACTTTTTCGTGTCGAATTGTCCCGTTCTGGAGTGCACTGTCTCCACTGAGATTTAAGCCGTCACTGGTGGAAGTACACCGGCCGTGCTTGTGAAAAAGGTCTGTAAAAGGCACGATAAAATCTTCTGAGGTCGCAAAGCTGGCAGACCCGTCAACTATCTCATGGTGGTGCAAGTTGTGAGGAGTACCATAAACAGGAAATTAAAACACTACCCACATTTGTTGATGCTATGCAGATGTTTTAAAAAAGTGCAAATACAAAGTGTGTGTGTGTGTGTGTGTGTGTATGGGTGGGGGGGGGTCATTACCCTTCAGTAGCCCGTTTGAGTGCCTATTTGTGGACTCAGCTAAGCATTCGGTACAACAGCTTCCTTAAAAACGCTTAAATATTTACGGTCAAATAGAAACCCACTCGGCTGTGGCCACAAAATGGACTTTTCCTTTTTTTCCGCTTAGCGTCCTTTTGTAAGGAATAATGCTGGAAATACTTACTAGCTGTTTCAGCTATGTCCCCTTAATGGAACAAAATCCAATATAAATTGGAGAAGTGGAGAGAGCAACAAAAGGGAGGATCGGACAAAGACATCGTGAGAAGGAGGGGACGTGACAGTAGCGGGGAAATTATCTAGTGGACCCTGGCTGTTTGTGCAGCTAGAGCCTGCAAAGATGACAGAAATGCATGGGGATGGCTGCAGGGACCACAGGGGGGGAGGAAGGAGCACTTCGTTTCAGGCAGAGTGACCTCTCTTCACCGGGTAGAGACGTTTACTGACATCAGTGGAAACTGCATCATGACAGACTTTGTGCTACACGTGACTGTTTCAAATGGATGAGAAGGACAACCAGACAAATGATACTGACTGATCCATGGTCATATTTTCATATGGGAGCCCTGAGAAGAGTTAAGTGCTGGTAAATTCTCCGGAAGAACTGAGCGATCGATATTTAAGTTTATTTTTGGATGTTTTGATAAGGACTTCCATTTCTTAGTACTCTGTTCTGGAGAGAAACAGAAAAGACACTTGTTTGATGTACATCTGCAGCTCTTAACCGTGTCCTCCTGCTGCTCTTTGTTGGCTCGGAGAGATGAGCACACACAAGTGTTTGCCAGAGAACGCATTCAAATCACACGCAACAAAGACACCGAGAACTACTGACGGCCAATTAAATAAGGGAAATGGCCTTCATCATTGTGTGATTAATGGAGTGCACCATTAGTGCAAAACGCCGCCCCCCCCCCCCCCACCACCACCACCCCCATTTATTTCCGTACCCATGTGTGGACGTGTGTTTGTGCGCCTAAGTGTGTATGTGAGAGGCAGACAGGGGGGCAGGGGGAGTGTATGGGGCGGGGTGTGGGACACCATTGTCCCAGGGGTGTAGTAGAGAGAGAGAGTATCCATTGCTCTCCCCTCCTTCGGAGTGATAATTCTGGTGCGGTTCAGACGGGAGTGAGATGGGCAGCGCGAGGCCCATGATGAAGCACCGCGGCCTTTAGAAATTCATTTCCACCCAGCATTCATCTCATTCCAATTCACTGCCAGCCTGCGCCCTGCACTCACGCCCATGCACACTGAGTTATTACAAAGCCATGATTCATATTCAAAGACCCGCTTCCATGCCCACATGGCGAGCAAAGACCTATGTGAGGAAGAGCAAGCAACGAAAAACAAAACAAAACAAATGAAAATTTTACATGATGCGAGATGAGAGGAACAGAGATGTAGAAATAGGAGGCTGAGATTTTCCGAACGGAGTACTAATGTTTGCGTCCACCATTTCGGAGCATATGTCAACAACTAAATCTGTCAAAAAGCTGACAGATTTCATGGCTTAATGAAGACTGCAATCTGAACAGCATACCACAGCAGACAGACAGGCTAGGGATGGAGGGAATACCATGATGTCCATCGTTCCTGTATGCCTCCGACTGCCTTGCATGAAGAGCGAGCAAAATGTGCTGCAGTGTGTCGTTTTGAAATTCAGATATTTCTAATACAGCAACATGTTTCGAATCCCCTAATCAGCTATCTGTGTAACCTTGGCATTAAGAGAGATGAATAGCCAAAGATCATATTTAGCTAGCTCTATTAACATGGCTAGTGATGGGGTGGGGCCGTCACCCCCCAGACCTTACAGAACCAACAGACTGGATGCTCCCAGCCTTTTCTGGGTGACTAGCTCCAGAAGAACAACAGGCTTCCCCACTAATGTCCTCTGTATAGTCTCCTGACCGCCCTTCACTGACCATGTCACACCCCCAAGACAAACATACACCCCTTCAGCACTTAAACATCTGCTCAGTGGGGATAACCCCCCCCCCAACACGCACACACACACTTACTACATATTGCACCCTCAGCCACTCTCCCAAAGGCTGCATCATTCAGACAGAATCGGGCAATGCGTCAAAAACTCAAGTCCTCCGATTCATTTTGAATGAGGGTAGTGCGTTTTCGCTGCAGCAGGGCGTGTCACAGGGGGTTCACAAAAAAAAAAAAAAAAAACCTCAGCGGCGTCTGGCAAAAAAGTTGAACCAGATTCAACTTTTGCCGGAACGCAACCCTATGTCACGCTGCAGTGACCAATCATGTAAGCCGACAATCAGACTGAAGACCCCCATGTGGGCCATGATCGCTGCGGCGTCATTGCGATCGGTGATCACCGCAACGGGCCATGTGGTGACACGCCCGCATCGCTGCAGGATGCTGCAGCAAGGCACCGCATTGCCCGATTCCGAGACTCCACTTCCCTAACCCAACCTTACTACTTCCATTTAGCAGTCCTAAAACCCAACTAAGCACCCCCCCCCCCACGCACACACACACACATAGCCGGGTGGTTGAGGGCCTTTCCTGGCTTGGCAACTAGCTCCGCCTGTTCATCTGTGTACCCACCCAGTGAGCCAGCGCACCAGGACAGCCCTCCCCGGGGAGACAGGGGAGGGGCCCGCTGCTGGCGCCGCCAAAGTGCCACAGAAGTTCCATGGTGCCATTGGCAAGTAAAGACATGCGTCCCCAACCGCTGGCACCTGCCAATTGGTGTGCCTCCACCTCCACAGTGACTGTGCATGCATCCCATTCGCATCCCATTCGACGGCTATTCGGCGAACCCTGGGAGACGTCATTAATATGTAAGTGTTAATAGGTGGAGCTACACACTAATTGCATGCTGGAACAGGATCATGTTTAATATTAGAATCCATTACGCTGTGGCTGCTGCAAGCAGAGGCAAATGAATTAAGACAACACATTATTTACCCGCACACGGGGCAAATGGAGACTGACAGCCCCGAGAAGGTTGACACTCAACACGGCAGCTGTTGCTCACATCTGCTGGCTCTCGTGTCTGCAGCGCTCAGCGGCCCTTTGATACGAACCGCTCCCGCAATTAGTCCATTTCCCTACATCTCCCCGCTCATCCAGACCTGGCCGCCGTCTGCAGCACAACCGGCCCAAGCTCATGAAGGGTGACGTGTAACGAGGACTTTTTTTTCTCTAAACAAATTCAACCGTGTTTATTATTATTTTTTTACTACATAGCCCACATTTACACTATTCATTAGCCTTTTCCGAATAGAAAAATAATGCAAGGACAAAAAGGGGGGGGGGTGTGACATATTTCTTTTTCTCTCCCTTTTCTTTCAGCAAGTCCCTAATGAGCATGTCACTGGCAGAATTAATTTTTTATTGTTTAATTGATCCCTGAACAGCTCTCATCCATCATGAGCCCATTCAATATCTTACTCTTTTAATCTCCCGCTACCTCTAATCATAATTCTGTAGCACAGGCCATTACACACACAGAGAGAGAGAGAGAGAGAGAGAGAGAGAGAGAGAGAGAGAGAGAGAGAGAGAGAGAGAGAGAGAGGGCCAGCAATATGCAATATGCCGTGGGCATCTTTAACACTGCCCACAAATGCTTACACTGATGCACTGACATACACATAGGCATGTACACACACACACACACACACACACACACACACACACACACACACACACACACACACACACACACACACACACACACACACACACACACACACAGATTTATAGCAAAATCAAACCTGCTTCTATTAAATATGCATCCAAACGAGCGTAGCGGTGGATGCAGCGGTGGTACAGACTTCACCAGGGAATGCATCGAACATCTGTGCTCCATTAAAGATTCCTGCTGCAGCTCACAAGCTACTGTAATATGCACGAGGGCTATGAGGAGCCAGAGTAATTAGGATGTCTTAACATGTAGTACCAAAAGTCAATAAAGGCTGCTCTTACCTTTTCATGCAAAGACCCCTCCCCCCCCATTATTAAGTCATTTAACAAATGTACCATTAATTAGCTTGCCATCTTGAAAAAAATGGCTATAAAACCAGATATTATGCTGGATTTTATTCAAACAAGAATATATTCTGGATCAGCTATATATATATATATATATATATATATATATATATATATATATATATATATATATATATATGTATACATACACACCCTGTAATAAATATTTAGTGGCACTGCAGCAGTGAATAATATTTACTTAGTTGTGTAACCACAGTGAATTATACTTGCTTGGCTGTGTAACAACAGAGTAATGTTGATTTAGCCATGTGGAGTAATGCTTGTTTGGCTGTGCAACAGAGTAATGGCTGTTTCCTCCTTCGATGCAGGAGCGATAGCGAGAGTCCCGTCATGTATCAGCACCCAACTGACGCGCCCATCTCACGGCGACTACCGCACCATGTCCCGTCTGTGACACGGCAACATAATGAATGGCCTGGCTAATGAAGGTTTACTAATTGATTATGGAGAAAACAGAGTATTACTCACCCACTGATGGCAGCTCCAAGGGCTGCTAGGACACTTTGTCAATGCCGCATGTTTTCCACCCTATCCAGCTTGGAGGATCTTTATAAATCAACTTCCTCTGTCCAGTGTGGGCAATTCATATGACGGGATGTGTTTAAAATTTGTCCCGTTTCATCAATCCGTGTCTTACAACATGTTACATCGTTGTGTAGTTTCTTCGTTCACACATCTGTGAATGTTAATTTGGGGAACGAAAGCACTGCACGCTTCGCTGTGGGCATACACCCCACCCAGCCAGGTGTGTCCGACAGCGATGAGGTCTGAATGGGGATTTCAGGACTTCAGATTGTGAGCTGTTGCTCGCTGAAGCAGACAAAAGCTGCAAAAGCTGGGGCTATATGTAGCGGCCCATTGTCTTTGATTAACTAATTAGTTGACATTATCAAGACTAAACAGAAGTCATTACCAGTAGGCCCGGGTGAAGAGGCACTTCGTTCCCCGGGGACCCACCACTGTCTCCCAAGTCGTTCCCGCTCCTTCATTGCCCGAGTCACCTATTAAACCCATAACAACTAATTTCACTGTTTTCTAATGAATCTCTAATTGACTTTTGTGGGCAGGAGCGATGCGGCTGATTCACCTCATATGATGAATTAGTGGGAGGATACAGTGTGTAGCGACAAAGCGCAAAGCTTTTCACCCCCCCACCCCCCATTGACAACCCCCTCCCCTTTTCACATCATCTATTTCAGACATTCCCTCATTGATATGCTCTCTTACTGTATCTGTCTTTCTCTTTGACACACACACACACTGACACCTGTCAAGCAGCAAGGCCTTTGTTGTACCTCCCTAATATCCCGGCCCTCAACTTTCATCTCCCCCTTTCATCTCCCCCTGCATGTCTTCCCTGCCTTCACAGTCGACTCACAGCTGGGCGAACGCTGATTACAGCGGACGAAGACGAGCAACATCCACCTGTAACGCTGCCGTCATACACTAAACACAGGGGGCGCTGCAGGGAGAAAACAAACACGCCCTGAGAACAACTCGGCTTTATGGCAAGTTGGAGGAGGCGTCTGACACGGCAGGGTGCGACGCTCCCCCGTCTCGCCCTTCTGCCGAGCTCACGCGAGGAGCGTCCTCGGGCTCACAGGCAGGGGCCAAGCCATAATCAAGAAATTATCATAATTCACTCTAATCATAACGGAAGGTGGGCAGAATTAACTGAAATTAAATTCTGGGTTATTGCCTCCGACCGCAGAGATCTTAGCGCCACGGTTATTTTCAACCAGTGTTTTTAACAGATGTTCGCTACGAGTAGGCTGTCAATTAAAGCGATAGAAGTTAAAGGGGGGCGGCCACAGGTTTATTGTAGAGATGTACACACACACACACACACACACACAAATACAGATAGACACAGATAAACACAGATACACACTCAAAACACACACTCTCACACACACATACATATACACAGCACCACAACACAGAGCAGTTGTGTATGTATGTTGTTGGTGTGTAATGAGGGGTTAAGGGGTGAGTTATGTGATTGGTCAGTGGGCTGTGTGACCACACTCCCAGTCTGGGGCATTAGACAGCTCAGCTGCAGGAGCAGCAACATGCTGGGAGAGGGGAGCCGGAGAAAACGAAGCCCCGGCCAGAAAGGGCTGTTCTAGTCTAATTGAGTCCTTTGGGCCGAGGGTCCGCTGATCAGAGACTTGTTACGGGAATCCGGTTTCATGGTTTCCTAACAATGAGATTTCAGAGAGGGGATTTGTAGTCTGTTGGGACTCCTACCAAACCTCTCTGTGATTTCAGCGGTTCTCTGCCAGCTGTATAGCCCTGTGCTCCTCTATTTGAAATCCTATTACATCAAGAACAAGTAAACACAGCGGTTGTCCTCAGTAAGCAGTATTATTACAGTATTAGTACCTATAAGACCGCTCAGTGTCAGTAAACAGTCTGTTGCTCCTTTCACATTAAACTGAGTTTTTATGGGGATCGTGTTTGGGCTGAAAGGGTCTGTTGCTCAAAAACCCTGGAAACTGGGGCATCCGGGTAGCATAACGGTCTATTCCGTTGCCTACCAACACGGTCGGGCGTCCCTACAGACACAATTGGCCGTGTCTGCGGGTGGGAAGCCGGATGTGGGTATGTGTCCTGGTTGCTGCACTAGCGCCTCCTCTGGTCGGTCGGGACGCCTGTTCGGGGGGAAGGGGGAACTGGCGGGAGTAGTGTGATCCTCCCACGCGCTACATCCCCCTGGTGAAACTCCTCACTGTCAGGTAAAAAAAAGAGAGGACTGTCGACTCCACATGTATCGGAGGAGGTATGTGGTAGTCCGTAGCTCTCCCCAGATCAGCAGAGGGGGTGGGGCAGTGACCGGGACGGCTCGGAAGAGTGGGGTAATTAGCCGGATACAATTGAGAAGAAAAATGGGGGGGGGGGGGACCCTGGAAACTGGTCCTGTGTTAGACACAGCAATCTTCCTAAGAATCCGCACAGTGTTTTCCTGGAATTGCATCAGTGCGAACTGTTATAATCCCTGCAATCACATGTTCAACATGTTGTATTTTGGGTCATCATAACAAACATGCAGGCGGCACGGTGGCGCAGTGGTTAGCGCGGTCGCCTCACAGCAAGAAAGGTCCTGGGTTCAAGCCCCAGGGTAGTCCAACCTTGGTGGGTCATCCTGGGTCATCTTCTGTGTGGAGTTTGCATGTTCTCCCCATGTCTGCGTGGGTTTCCTCCGGGGGCTCCGGTTTCCTCCCACAGTCCAAAGACATGTAGGTCAGGTGAATCGGCCGTACTAAATTGTCCTTAGATATGAATGTGTGTATGTCAGCCCTGTGATGGCCTAGCGGCCTTTCCAGGGTGTCTCCCCGCCTGCCGCCTAATGACTACTGGGATAGGCTCCAGCATCCCCGCGACCCTGAGAGCAGGATAAGCGGTTCAGATAATGGATGGATGGATAATAAACATGCACCCCCAGAAGAGGCACCTCTTCCTTCAATCAGTAAAAAATATTATTATCATAGCCAAATATTTCTTATGGTGCTGTCTCACTGTGACAGCAATATAGAGGCAAAGTAATAAAAAAGCAAAAATGTAGCAGTACATTGTGCAAAAATAATATCTAATAAAAAATAGCTACATGCCAGAATATTCTAGTCCCTTCGCTCCTGTTCAAGTTGGATGTAAACAAGGAGGTGATGTTCCAGAGCTGATCATAGGGCAGGGCAGGGATGCCACTAAAATACACGGATTTGCCGACTGTACCTGAAAGGGGGCTCACCGAGAAAAAGGTGGGACTGACTTAATGATCCTAGGATTTACAATCCAGGAAAATCCTGGGATTTTAGTCTGAAAGAGGCTAATATCAGTCTAGTGCTCGAAGCCTTTCGGGTGAACACGGTTTGTTTTGGTGTTGGCGTATGAACGGAGTGTGCATAGACTCCACAGGCTCTCAGACCACATCGCTGACTCAGCAGCTGTCAGGGCAGACTGACGCGGGTTTAGGATCAAAGCTTAAAGTCTTTGATCCACCACGGCCTTGCATTAAAGCCATTATTAAGACTTGCTGTCCAGAGGATCAAAATATTGACGGAGAGTCAGAAAGCAATACAGTGCTGCATATACTCAGATTTTAGCATAGTATCACAAGGTGTGGAAGAAAAATTGTGTCATCACAAACCTTCGCCATTTCGGCTATTGCTGTAATATGTATTTCATAGAGCGCATCTGACCAAACCCAAACTGTGAGGCCATGCACTGTGACCCTCGAGGAGGACTACAGAGAAGATAAAAACCATCACATGAAAGCTCATCTGAGGCCTCTGAACATGGAACAAACTGATGGCAAACATGAAGCTCTCAGAACAATGGCTCAGACGAGAAACATTCGTACCCTCTACAAAAAGCAGCCCCTCGGTGAGGGACAGTATGTTTTCTCACATGCTCTCTCTCTCTCTCTCTCTCTCTCTCTCTCTCTCTCTAGCTCGCTCTTTCTCTCTCCTGTCTTTTTCCACTCTAAACAATCCCTGAGAGAAAACAACAAAGAAGACAAACGACTTTGGCCTTTTTAAAAAGGCGTCAAACCTCTCCCTCAAGCAGACAGAGGCTCCACAGTGCTGTCCATCTTTCCTCCCACCCCCCTCCCCTGCTGTGACATTAACTACTGGGAGCTGTAGATGAGCCTCCCGCGGAGCAGGAGAGGCCAGGACAAACACAGGCACCGTGCTGGCTTTAATGGGAAACAGGGCCACTCAAGTGTAGCAGTTCATATATTAGAGAGGAAAGCAAAGAAAGGGAGCCGAGGAGTGAGCAAATACAAGCGACGGCAGGGACGACAGACAACTGCATGCCTGGCCCCAGATCTGTGCCCAGTATAATGTGACAGAGAGACAAGAGGAAGATGGAGGGAAAATGAAGACTGAATGAAAGGAAGCTAAGGAAATGGCTGCCCTTTGCCAAGGTTGATGCTTTCAACCATTCGTTGAAAGCATCAACCAATGGTATCAAACGCCGACATTAGCTTTCCAGGGTTGCATTACATCCTTTTTTTCTTTGTTTTCTTTTGTATTGTTGCTGGCCTTGACAGATCGGGGGGAGGAGGGAAACAGGGGACAGGCTCAAAGTCGCACCCACCTGATGCCAAAATTCAGCCTCACGCCACTTCCCTTAGTGCCCCAAAGCACTGAGCAGAGGAGAGAAGCAGATACAAAGAACAGACAGGGCTCTCTGCAGGACGCTCTTTGTGCCGTCCACGCTCGCAGGCTGCAGGACAAAGCAGTCAGCTGCCTGAACACCTCGTTAGGCTGCTCCCTGCCGTTCTCACATGGCAAGGGGCTGACCGTCGCACCCCTGCTGGGGCCGGCTCCCTGCTACACTGCAGCCTCCATCACTAAGACACATACATACTGATGAGCCAAAACATTATGACCACTCACAGGCGAACCAAATAACACTGATTATCTCTAAAAAAGGGAACATGACAAGGTGTGGGTACATTAGATGGTAAGCAAGCAATCGGTTCTCGTAGTCAACGTGTTGGATGCAGGAGAAATGGGCAGGAGTAAAGGCCTGAGCAACTTTGAAAAGGGTCAAGTTGTTATGGCTAGATGACTGGGTCAGAGCATCTCTGAAACAAGGCATATGAGGTGCTCCCAGTCAGCAGTGGTGAGTACCTACCGACAGTAGTCCGAGGAAGGACAAACCACAAACCAGAGACAGGGTGTTGGATGCCCAAGACTCATCGATGTGTGAGGGCAACAAAGGCTATGCCATCTGGTCCAAACCTACAGAAGGTCTACTGTGGCACACGTCACAGAAAATTTGAATGAGGGTTACGGAACGAATGTGTCACAGCACACAGCCCATCGCACCCTGCTGTTAATGGAGCTGCGTAGCCGCAGAGCGGTCAGAGTGCCCACGAGGACCCCTTTCTACTGTCAAAAGCGCCTACAATGGGCACGCGAGCATCAGAACCGGACCACGGAGCAGTGGAAGAAGGTCGCCTGGTCCGATGAGTCCCTTTTTTTTTTTTTAAGACCACATGGATGACCGTGTATGTCATTTACCTAGGGATGTGATGGCACTGGGATGCACTGTGGGAAGACAACAAGCTGGTAGAGGGAGTGTGATACTCTGGGCAATGTTCTGCTGGGAAACGCTGGGTCCAACCATTCATTTGGGCATCAGTTTGACACATGCCACCTACCTAAACATAACTGCAGACCAGATACACCCCGTCATGGCAGTGGTATTCCCTGATGGCAGTGGCCTCTTTCAGCAGGATAATGAGCCCAGCCACATGGCACACATTGTTCGGGATGGTTTGAGGAACATGATGAAGTGTTCAAGAGGTTGCCCTGGCCTCCAAATTCTCCAGATCTAAATCCGACTGAGCATCTGTGGGATGTGCTGGACCGACAAGTCCGATCCATGGCGGTTCCACCTCACTACTTACAGGACTTGAAGGATCTGCTGCTAATTTTTGGTGCACGATACCACAAGACACCTTCAGGAGTCTTGTAGAGTCCACGCCTCAGCGGGTCGTGCTGTTTTGGCGATACATGGAGGACCGACAGCATATTAAGCAGGTGATCATAATGTTTTGGCTCATCAATATGCATAAAAATACACAAGCACACACAAACAGACATACACAAAATAGAAAAGGCTATATATGGTCTAACACACAAAGACACAACTCCACCAACCCCCCACACAATGAGCGGCTGTACAACATTGAGGAGTGAGAGGTACACAGAGACATGAAACCCACCTGTTCTGCAGAGAGTTCAAGGTCTTTCTCTTCTGAGGCCTTTTAAAGCCCTTGGCTTACATTGTTAGAGCTCATCTACATATATGGGGTCCTTAACAAGGGCAATTTCATGCTTTGGGACATACACAATCACACACATTGCACAAGTTTGTTAAAAGGGCTGGAGGCAAGGCCTCATTGTATGCCTCATAATACTATTTTCTCTTGCCACCCATGTTTGTTGAGATGCAGGGTTGACTGTTGTGAACGTTTGGAAGACAGGATAATTGAGAGTCGCTTTAGCATCGCCGGACTCACACAAAGAGCCAACTGGATTGTTACAAATCACACCTTTCCCATTCACGGTGATACATTAAATAGCTAAAGATGGTGGTCTGCAAGTCTTTTTCGTGCATTATTGCACCTTTAATTCTGACTTAACCAGAGCCAGCAGCTATTTCCACCCCAAACGTCATTATTATATGATTAAAAAAAAAACAGTCATGGTGGATGATGAAAAAAGGCAAAATGTTGACAGTAATTAAGGCACGCTGTAACCAGTACTGGAATAATGTTTCAAGTTATGTAGCAAATTATTTCATTTCTGTATTTCAGCACATTTCCAATATTACTACTGGGCCAGCCGGATGAGCGGACTGCAGCATCTTAAGTCTATGCATGTGTCCCAGCTTATCCGCAGCGGAATAAATTATTTCAGCACTCTAACATTCCTGAATGTTTCCACTTGCAATCCTCCAAAGGCTGTTTGAAACCGTTCTGCGCTCGCTCCCCAAGAGGCTGCCCCTTTTAGCGCTACCCGGAATATTAAGTGGGGTTAGCGCATAGCTTTCTCAGACCAAGCCAAATAAATATTCAGGAATTAGTTCCAGCCTTGCATGCCGTCAAAATAAGCTCCAACATCCAACGCACCTAAACAAGTGCATTCACCACACTCCCACTCGTTGTGGCTACAAAGAAAAGCAAAGCGAATTTCACAGAGATGCAAATAAATAAATAAATAAACAAACAAATAAATAAATAAAAGAGAAGCTGCACACGGTTACAGTAACACACAAATTCAAAACACTGAAAAAATAAAATAACATCCATAAGATGAACATGCAGATATACAAAAACACCCATGCCGGTAAAACCTGCAATTAAGCAAATACACATCGGCTGTAAAGTGTTGACCCACACAGGAGCGCATGCATGCACACATACATACACACACACACACACACACACACACACACACACACACACACACACACACACACACACACACACATACAACAATGCCCTTCTTCAGTCAATCACACAGCAGCCATTACAAGCCATGCTGTACCAGAGGGGCGCTATAAGTGAGCTTGGCTTCGGCCACCTCCTTATACATCAGTCCCTCCTCATCAGGCAGCTGTCGACTCATATGTTACTGTCCCTTTACCTGTCACTGTCCATCCACAACCGCCACCAACCCCGGCCACATCAATCAGCCCACCCCTGCTGCTTTTTAATCTGTTCCCAACCCCCGAGGACCAAGGACGCTTCAAAATTACAGTGAGGAAAGGTCACCCTGTCAAATTAGAACATCATCAGAGACGCACACGGGAGAGTCATTCCCTGCGCCTCCACGGCGCCTCGTAAATTCCCCGGACCACCAAAGAAGAAACAGCCAGCGTTAACAGGCAAGAGAATGAGCTGTAGCAATTCAAAATGGCCGACTGACAGCGGCTTGGTTCAGCGTGCATCTGGAGCACGTATGAAATGTACGGTTGAAACGAGCGACAAGAAAAGGAATTTGGACGGATGCCGCCTGTGATGGCATTTGAAAATGCAGTTAGCAGTCTATTCCCTGAAGATGTGTCACATTATCATGAGTCCCTGTATTGACCGCATGGTGACCCTGAGGCTCAGATCAATCAGTTCTCCAATCAGCATCGAATCAAGTGGCCCTCTGCTCCCTCGGCCATTACTCCGATGGACCTCCTTCCTCTAAAATCTAAAGCAACGCCGACCAGGCAGGTGGCAGGGAGCACCGAGTAAGTGATGGACACTGCTTTTGGAGGGAGGTGGAATAGAGAGAGATTTTGGACCAAATGGAGAGCAGTGTTTTGGGCCGCCTTTGCATTACTGGCCTTTGTTGAAAATTCCAGCAAAAACACAAAGGCATGGAGGCAAAGGGGGGAATGACACATTCACAATTTTTGCAAGCTCGAGGTAAGCGATGAATTGGTGTTACCCACAAGGCAAGCAAATGTGTGTTTGTAATGAAAGCTAGGTTAGCTTGAAAGCCATTATTGCCCTCACTGCACCAGCCCAGACAGCAGACGTGGAGAGGCTGCTCTCTACCCCGAGCAAAAATGATGCATTTATTGAGCACATTTGGGACAATATGACATAAAATGTTAGAAATTACTCTTTCTCTTAATTTTTTATAAAAGAAGACCCCACTGAGGAACAGACTCAAAGACACCCACCTAGATGGTTGCTGCAGGGTGGCTATGGAGGCACCACCCCAAGACACCCTTGACTGGGAGGATCTTGTTAGATGTTTTTATAATAAAAAAAAAAAAGATAAAAATACAGCCAAAAGAGTGAAATGTGCACAAAAATATTACACAATCTGCAAGTGTTTTGAGTTTTATGTTGATTCCTGTGCCAAAACTAG
>NW_026611549.1:0-18413 GCF_029633865.1 Lampris incognitus
GAGAACTGATTGTTCACTTAGATTTAATCTACCCAGACCTTGACATGTGCCCTTGTTTGGAGAAGATCAATGTTATTCGGTTCTCCAGTAAGTGGTCATAATGTTTTGGCTCATCAGTGGATGTGACCTTTTCACAGTGAGAACATGAGGTTTACAATGAGCTCCACATGTCTATGACTTTTAACATTTCATCAGTAGGCATCAACACTAGTGGATTCAAAACCCAAAAGTCAAGATGTACCCTTTCTACTAAAAAAACACCCGGGTACAACCCTTGCATCAAATGTGCAGACTACAGCTATAATAATGAAGTGCTGTATGTTTGTGGCATACAGCACTCATCGAGAGTTTTCTCCCCTCCCTTCTGAGTAGCCTTGCCAGCTGTGGCATTTGTTGGCCTTGTACCTAACACTGAAGAGGGTGGTGCTTGGATAGTCCCTCCTGTACAACCTTTTGATTAGACATGCTGGAGATTATTCCGGCCATATGGTCTAGTTGTCAAGTCATGTTGTAATGTCGTCCTTGTCGGCACTTTTGCCTGCAGGGGACTGAGTACGTGTTGGACTGTTCAGTAAAACTGGAGAATCAAATTTATGTATCGCTCAAGCTCTCATCAAACAGTTGATGCAATTTTTCATTCTGTGGCATTGGGCCATTTTCATTCTGACTGTGAAATACTGAAAGCGTTGTATCCCAGATGGTTTAAACTGAATGAAATAGCCCTTTGGTTCTACTATAAAGTGAATAAACAAGAATTATGTCAAGAAGTGTGTCTAAAGTCTTTAAAAATGGCCCTTACTAAGGTCTTGTAGGTAAGACCTCATTTGTGGCATCCAGCGGCAAGTGTAATGCTAAATCATTCACTGTAATTATATCCAATCAGTGTGATAATAAGTAAATCCTCCATTAATTGGGTCTTGCCATTGTGTAGCTCCTGCTGCCGCAGCTAATTGACCCTCAGAATGAGGTGGAGTACATCTGCCTTCTTCCACTCACCACACTAATTAACATCACCTCCAGAATCAGAGGTGGGTGCATGCATATGTGCACTTCTGTATGTGACATGGTATCTATGTATTTAGCTTAATTAGCTAAACCAATGATTGGAATGACAAAAAAAAAAGGTCAGGGAAGCAGTGTTAAAATATCTGGAAGCTTCTTTTTTAAGTGAAATACTGTTTATCAGAAGACGCCTTGTATGCTAACATGTCTATCTTTGCATACCTCAGATTTCAAAGTATCCTTCCACTCCATTTTTTTTGTTTTTTTAATTTTGTGTCCCCTAAAATGTCTGGCCTTGACTACACTGACTTGTATCTGCGCAAAGTTTGTCACTACAGTGATGTTTTTACATTCCTCTGCTGGGGGGAGGCGCTGTCTGTGCACGTCCCTAAAATCTGAGATTCAAACGTACCCCAGCAGGCTCGATTTGATACGTCACAAAATCGAAAGCCAGTCGCAGTCTAATATGCAAATTCAGGGCGGGCAAAGAAGCCTGAAACCTATGCAGACAGGACGTGTCAGCACAGAGAGGAGTTTGTGTCAGCACAGTGACGTTCTGCAGCAAACATGACACGGTGTGCAGTTTTTGGATGTAGGCCAGACCCCGGAGCTTCGTCCTTCCACTGTGTACCAAAAAAATCCCACTATACTGCTGAAACGGTGGGAATGTATTTACAGACATCGGGCTCACGTTTGTGGAATGGTTTAGATGAAGAACTCAAGTAAAGCACAAGTTTGAATCAATCCGAAATGAGGTAAAAAAAAAATTGTTTAGAAGCGGTACGAGGATGAGAAGGAGGTTTTGTTTCTCTCATGACCGGGACACCCATGGTGGATGCTGTTATTGTTGTTTTTGTAAATCATTGTTTGTTTTGTTTTTTTTGCGTCATTCTGAGATAGATATATACTCTGATGTGTGAATAACTAAGTTTATGTCCGTGTGGCGTGGCGGTCTATTTCGTTGCTTGCCAACACGGGGATCGCCGGTTCGAATCCCCGTGTTGCCTCCGGCTTGGACACAGCCAACCGTGTCTGCAGGTGGGAAGCTGGATGTGGGTATGTGTCCTGGTTAAGTTTATTAAAGGATCCCCATTAGCTGACGTCTTGACGACCAGCTTATCTTCCTGGGATACAAAACATACATTACATAAGACGCAGACAATAGCAGTTTAAACAACAACAAATAAAAGCACTCATTAAAAAAAAAAAGGACAAGACAACATAACTATGCACAGAAGTGAATGCTGCAACGGCCACACAATGGTGAGTAGATTGGCATGTCTCCTACACATGCTTTGCATGATATTTTATGCAGATTATGTTTTATGCCTTATTTCCACTGGTCAGTTTTGCATTGCAGCCATAATCAGTTTTCATAACACGATGACTGGCTCAGCAAATGGAATGTAAATCTAAATGAAGTGGCCATTTTACAAAAGCAATCATATTTGCGACGGTGTGATCAATTGCTATTTGATCACACCTGTGTCATGCTGTTGGATCATAGCTGTGATCAAATAATAACCGATCACACCCTCGTGTGTATTATTGCTTAAGTAAATGTTTATTGATATTGGTGGTTTTATGTTTTCCCAGGTTCAGCGGGTGTTGCAGGTTACAAGAACAAGAAACTCCAAAGCAGGGAGGGTATCCCGGCTCCGGATGCCCCCATGGCAAGACCTGAGAAGCTTCCGGCAGCTGTGCCAAAGGGACCAGCTCTGCATTCTGCCCATTCTGCTGAGCCTCACCTGCTCATCCTGCCACCAAACACTGCGGGGGAGGCAAAGCTCAAGGGGAGACGGCAACCTCAGGCCATCCTCCAGGCTCTACCATCACTTCCTGTCATCTCCCAGGCTCCACCACGTCAATCACTTCCTGTCCCTGTTGCACCGGCACCATCCATCTATGAATGAATGAATGATGATTTATTTCGAACATGTAAACAAGCAGGATATAACATCCAGATAATCCACTGCCAATAATATGAAGTGATTAACAAATCCACACATCAAACTCAGCAAACAAATCTCCATATACGTCAAATTGTCTGTTACATGTTCGAAAAAGGAGTAGCAGGAACACTTGTTTTTTTTCCTACCCCTTATCACCTACTTTTAAGTTAATTCAGCTACTATACATTACAAAAAGGAAAAGAAAAATATATATAACAAAAAATATATGACAAAAAAAAATGTAACAACCCAGATATCCACTCGGTGTCATACAAGGGAAAATGAAAAAATTTAATTAGGAATGTTTGGAGATAAGTAAAACTTTAACAGTTAACACAACTCTTCCTCATCCCTGCATCTCTTGGTAATCAGACCTTTGTACTTCTTGAACTGTGTACTGTTTGTACTTTGAGTTCCTTGCTCAAACTTCCACAATTTTACCCCGCAGATTGAAATGCCCATGCTCTTCAAAGTTGTTCGAACACATAATTTCTTGGAAGTTTAATTTCCCACTGCAATTATATTCCCCTTCTCTATCTGAGAATATTTTTGTATATTATTCGGTAGTAGATTGTTTCTTGCTTTCAACATTATTTGTGCTGTGTTAAATCTATTAAACCCCTGAACTTCAAGGCACTTGACTTTAAAAATAGCTTGTTGGTGTGTTCACAATATCCTACATTATCAACTATCCTTGTGGCTCTATTTTGCAGTATACATAATGGTTGTAGGTTGGTTTTGTAGGTGTTACCCCATACCTCCACACAGTAGATCAGATATGGTAAAATAAATGAACAGTACAGAGTGTGCGATGATTTATGATCCAGAATGTGTCTGGCTTTTCCCATGACTGCAATGCTCCTTGCCAGACAAAAAAAACAAATCGGAGAAGCAGAGTCAAGAACCATGTGGGAAAGTGCTGAAGGAACAAAGAGAATCTGGGGGAGGAACAGGGAGCCCAGGGGAGTATACTAGCTAGGGAGCTAATGAGGAAATGGGGAACAGGTGCACAGGAGAGCGGGGAAAACAGGAAGGGGCGGGAGGCCAATATTTTTTTCCTAGGATGAATCCAGAAAGTTCCCGCCCTCAGGCGCTAGGATTGGCCAGATCTGCCTGTCAGTCAACTTTCCGGATTCGTCCTAGGAACAAAATATTCACTTACCATACTCACACAGTTAAGTTGGCATAGTTAGCTTGGTTGGGTTGCAATGTGGCTAATGGCTAACAGTTAGCTAGCAAACGTGGCTAGGGTTAGGGGTAGGGTTGTTGCGCGTTCGCATCGGCCTTGACTGACAGGCAGATCTGGCCAATCCTAGCGCCTGAGGGCGGGAATTTTCCGGATTCATCCTAGGAAACGCACAAGGAGGGCCCCTAGGAACTGAAACAAGACAGGTGAGTACTTCAAAATAAAACAGGAAACGCAACAGGCAATATCTAGCGGGATGTTGCACGAGCTAATCTTCTCACTTACATTCTCATTTGATTATGTCGGCCATGTAGAGGCGTCAAAATCAAACTGAGACTGAGAAATAATCAGGGGAAAACTCATCGTGGCAGCTTTGGAGGAGTTCACCTGACATTCACACAGGCCGCTTACATAAGCGAGCAAGCAGAGGCTTCACTGTTTTGATCAAGTACACTTCGGCAGAACACGACGCTGCTGCTGACTGACAGCATCGCTGCAGTGAGGAATGAGCCAAAGACCCGCTTGTCGTAGGTTGGTCTCTCTCAACTCCAGGACACCCGGCCGCCCTGCAAAATGTAGACGCGCCTGCTCCTTTTCTGTCACACTCTTATGATGAGAATCCCCTCTCTCTCTCCCTCTCTCTCATCCTTTAATCTCGCCATAAACCCAGTCTGACTTCACAGACCTGAGTCACACCGTATCACGACCTGGTTTTGACTCAGTGTTTTCAAGCGCTCTCCTCGCCCCTCCTTACTCCCCTTTTTTTCCGCTCTCTTCCCTGTCGTGATGGCAAAAGAGATTCGTGTGCGTTCTGTGACTTAGTGTGTTCTCGCTGTGCGCGCCTTTACTGTCACTTCTGAACAGATGGCGGTGGGTGCGACAGAAATCTCCATCACCTCTGGGTAATGGAGATTTCTGTCGGTGCTGAGGATTTCAGGGCCGATACACTCAGTCCCTCTTAAGAGTGTGTGTGTGTGTGTATGTATGTGTGTGTGTGTGTGTGTGTGTGTGCGCGTCTAATAAAAGCGACTCAAGAAAACGACTGTCTCAAAGAAATTGGCAAAGGGAATTCGAATGCTTCCCTGCGACCTGACTGAGCATGCCTGCAATATTTTTGGATATCAGACTAATGGTTTCTGAACATGCCATTGCCACAACAATTCATGTCCGGTCATGCAAACACTTCAGAGCAATACTGGAGGTATATGTAGCCTATAGATTTAATCAGGGGTACGAACCCTGATAAAGTCTATAGGCTACATTGTCCTTCTTAATAACGCAGTGACTGTGTGGACATTAAAGCAGCTGTCAGGTGTGCTGCACCAAGGTAAATTGCGCCCCCCCCCCCAAAAAAGAAATTGTTAGCTCTAGCTGCCACTGCAAAGCATATGACAGGGTGCCGAGGGAGGAGGTGTGGTATTGTATGAGGAGATCGGAAGTTGCAGAAAAGTATGTAGGAGTGGTGCAGGTTATGTATGAGGACGGTGTGACAGTGGTGAGGTGTGCGGTTGGAATGACGGATGGGTGCAAGGTGGAGGTGGGATTACATCAAGGATCGGCTCTGAGCCCTTTCTTGTTTGCAATGGTGATGGACAGGTTGACGGACAAGATCAGGCAGGAGTCTCTGTGGACTATGATGTTCGCGGATAACATTGTGCTCTGTAGCGAGAGTAGGGAGCAGATTGAGGAGAGCCTGGAGAGGTGGAGGTATGCACTGGAGAGAAGAGGAATGAAAGTCAGTAGGAGCAAGACGGAATACCTATGCGTGAATGAGAGGGAGGGCAGTGGAATGGCCAGGATGCAAGGAGTAGAGGTGACGAAGACGCATGAGTTTAAATACTTGGGGTCGACTGTCCAAAGTAATGGGCAGTGCAGTAGAGAGGTGAAGAAGAGAGTGCAGGCAGGGTGGAGTGGGTGGAGAAGAGTGTCAGGAGTGATTTGTGAAAGAAGGGTACCAGCAAGAGTTAAAGGGAAGGTTTACAAGATGGTAGTGAGACCAGCTATGTTATATGGTTTGGAGACAGTGGCACTGATGAAAAGACAGGAGGTGGAGGTGGAGGTGGCAGAGTTGACGATGCTAAGATTCTCACTGGGAGTGACGAAGAAGGACAGGATTAGGAACGAGTATGTTAGAGGGACAGCTCAGGTTGGACAGTTTGGAGACAAAGCAAGAGAGGCAAGATTGAGATGGCTTGGACATGTGTGGAGGAGAGATGCTGGGTATATTGGGAGAAGGATGCTGAATATGGAGCTGCCGGGGAAGAGGAAAAGAGGAAGGCCAAAGAGGAGGTTAATGGACGTGGTGAGGGAGGACATGCAGGTGGCTGGTGTGACAGAGGAAGACGCAGAGGACAGGAAGAGATGGAAACAGATAATCCGCTGTGGCGACCCCTAACCCCCTAATTAGATGTGTGTGTGTATGTGTGTGTAAGACCATCCCACTGGAGAGCATCTCTCTGTTGTTATCAACACTGCATGTATCATGAAAGTGCAAGTCATTAAAAATTTGGTGGTGTTTACCTGAGCTCCAACCTGTGTGTGTGTGTGTGTGTGTGTGTGTGTGTGTGTGTGTGTGTGTGTGTGTGTGTGTATATATATAATCCCCACTACTGTTATATACGGTGACAGGAGACTAATTACTACTATAAATACCACACATCCAGACCAGTTGAATAAACGCTTGCTGCCCACTGAGCAGGGTGATGGGCTGGATTGTCAAGCTGTTGCAGAGGCCGTGCAGTATAATACAGTACACTGTGCTGTGCAGGGTGGTGCAGCTCCAGCAAGGGAAGTGTACGACTGTGACGCACACACGGAGGCTTTCAAAGCCACAATAATGCACGTCAGAAGCCCTTTTGACTGAGTGGAAGTTTCATACTGTTCTGCAAAGCTTTCAAAATAAAGTGCAGAGGCATGCACACACACACACACACACACACACACACACACACACACATCACACCTGAAGGCCACACAGCTCATGTTCTGGAGTGTTCAGTGAGTTTATTCAGTTGTACTTTTTTTCTGAATGAGACCAAATGACACAAAGGCAGGACAGCTGCACACACAACACAACTCATCCTCCTCCCGTCACCCATGGTTACTTCCCGGTTTTGTGTGTGTGTGCGAGTGAGCTTGGTGCTGGGGAGAAGTAACTGATGTGTGTGTTGTGTGTGTGTTTAATTGTGTGTGCATGTGTGTAGTAATGTGTGTGTGTGTGTGTTAACTGATAGTGTGTGTAATTGTGTGTGCATGTGTGTAGTTGTAGTTTGTGTGTATAATTGTGTGTGCATGTGTGTAGTAATGTGTGTGTGTGTTAACTGATAGTGTGTGTAATTGTGTGTGCATGTGTATAGTTGTAGTGTGTGTGTGTGTGTGTGTGTGTGTGTGTGTGTGTGTAACTGATAGTGTGTGTAATTGTGTGTGCATACATGTGAGTGTGTGTGAATTAATGTGTGTGTGTAACTGATAGTGTTTAGTGTGTGTGCATATACATATGTGTGTAACTGATTGTGTTTAGTTGTGTGTGTGTGTTAACTGATAGTGTGTGTAATTGTGTGTGCATACATGTGCGTGTGTGTGTAGTAATGTGTGTGTGTGCGCGCGCGTGTGTGTGTGTAAGTAACTGATAGTGTTTACTTGTGTGTGTGTGTGTGTGTGTGTGTGTGTGTGTGTAATAGTGCGTGTGTTTGGTCGTTGGGGAGAAGTAACTGATAGCGTGTGTGTGTGTACGTGTGTGTGTGTGTGTGTGTGTGCGTGTGCGTGTTTGCTAGCAGTGGCTGGAAGGAGTTGTGTGTGCGTGTGGGTTAGGGGGAGTAAAAGAGCTGGTTTGCTGCTTTACCCTTCAAGTGACTCAGCAATTTCTGAGATGAAATTTGTAAATAATCCCTGCGCCTCCTCTTCTCATGCCTGCTCCTGTCACTCCTTATCCCCATGCCCTTCTCTCTCTCTTTCATCCCCTTTTCACACACCCCCGTCTCTCTCTGTCTCCAATTATCATTTATTCTTCATTACTTAATTGGTTTTGTACATAAAAATAACATCCCATTTCCATAATGAGTCAGAATCCCAGAGACACAACAGCACATGTGCGAACCCATCATACACCACTGTTTTACTGGGGCCGGGGTCCATTATCCCCCCCCCCCCCCGGGAGAAACGGGGCCGAAGTGGCAAAGGTAATCTAATAAGAGAGGAGGGGACATGGCTTCACTTGAATCCTGTCGGTTTGTGTGCTGGGATCTCCGCTCGGTTATCCATCACCGATCGCCCTCGTCCGTCCAGGGCAGGGCGACGTCAGAAGCACGGGGACAGAAATAGACTGTAGCGGGACATCTGAGGAGAGGAGTGGGCCCCGGGTCTGCTGCCACGCCGGATAGCGCCCACTCCTCCGACATGGGCACCGCGCAACAGAGAAACGAGACCGAGATGGGAGAGCGTGTGAATGGTCCGGGGCCTGTGTCTGTGTGTGTCTGTGTGTGTCATGAGACGGTAAAATGAGCGCGGATCTGACGGAAGACAGTGGGAGGAGATGAAGGCCTGATGTTTAGACATGTCGGCCATATTCAACTGATAAAAGGAGGCACAACAAAAGAGACAACAGGAATTGTGAACTTTGGATATGTCTTAAATTCTGGTTACAGATTATTAGAGTATTAGTATGAGTCCATATATCTTAAATTCTGGTTACAGATTATTAGAGTATTAGTATTAGTATGAGTCCATATATCTTAAATTCTGGTTACAGATTATTAGAGTATTAGTATTAGTGTTAGTATGAGTCCATATATCTTAAATTCTGGTTACAGATTATTAGAGTATTAGTATTAGTGTTAGTATGAGTCCATATATCTTAAATTCTGGTTACAGATTATTAGAGTATTAGTGTTAGTATGAGTCCATATATCTTAAATTCTGGTTACAGATTATTAGAGTATTAGTATTAGTATGAGTCCATATATCTTAAATTCTGGTTACAGATTATTAGAGTATTAGTATTAGTATGAGTCCATATATCTTAAATTCTGGTTACAGATTATTAGAGTATTAGTATTAGTATGAGTCCATATATCTTAAATTCTGGTTACAGATTATTAGAGTATTAGTGTTAGTATGAGTCCATTAGAGAATGCCAAAATAAAGGCTTTTCATTTTTACAAAGGTTTTGTTTCAGAACTGATCAGACGGAGGAAGTGATCAGAGCCATGTCAACCTGTGAGTCTTCCATGCAGTCATGAAGCCTCGGAGTCAAGAAGAAGAAGAAGGAAAGAAAGCCACTTTATTTTGTCATTGTTCGGCTGTTTTGGTTACAGTGAATGTGTTCTCTGTATTTAACCCATCCTATTGTATAGGAGCAGTGGGCAGCTGCGGCACCCAGGGACCAACTCCACTTCTTCTTTCCACTGCCTTGCTCAGGGGCACAGACAGGAGTGTTAACCCTAACAAGCATGTCTTTTTGATGGTGGGAGGAAACCGGAGCCCCCGGAGGAAACCCACCGCAGACACGGGGAGAACGTGCAAACTCCACACAGAAAGGACCTGGGACGGTCTGGGGTTCGAACCCAGGACCTTCTTGCTGTGAGGCAACAGTGCTGACCACTGGGCCACCGTGCCCAGACCACCCAAATCCATGTCAAGTCTTTCGGTGGATGAGTCCGAGTCAAGTCTGAGGGTGAAGCTTATCGAGTCGAGTCTAAGAATTTAAAGGTGGCGAGTCCAAATCGACACCGGTGGAGGGAAAATTTCTGTAAAGACTGAAACCAGAAAAGTGCAAGTCCAGTTAAACACCATGACTTGTAATCACATGTCATACACTGTAGTCTACCACCACAGTAAAAGTAAAAATTTCACCACACTGTAGGCTTTTTTTCCCCCCTCGGCCAAAATGGGAATGTTTCACATTCAAATTTTTCAGCATTTCTGAGACATTTATTGATAAAAATTTTAAAAAAAGAAACAAATTAGATTAGATTGCACTTTATGCTATCTACGTCTTGTCTCTAAGTTTTTAAGTCTTACACTCGACGAGTCTTGAAAAATTATCACGAGTCAAGTTCGCGTCATTATGCTGGGAAGTCTTAGACAAGACCGAGAACTTACATGGACTTGAGACCCGAGTTTGTATTCGAGTACTACAACTGTACACGACAATACCAGCAGACCGGACCTGGATTTCCACTGTGTTCTCAAGGCCGTATTTCTCTTGGCCCTAAATTTGTCAGGTAGCCATAGGAGCCACAAATTCCCGAGTCTACCATACAGGCTGCCACTGTCATTCCCTCTGACCCCACCATCACTCGCATATAAAAGCAAGGATGACAACAGTCCACCGTGCACAGACCACATGGATGTAGATGTAAGCAAAGGGAAAGTGAAAGCAGTGCTGACTAAAAGACTAAATTCAGTTTACGTTGTGAGATCCCCCGGTGAGGAGGAAGAGAGGCGGATGTTGTGAGGGCCTTGGGGTGCTCTGTGTGAAAGTGATGGATGCTGCGGTGACTCCCTATCCTCCTGACTATTAAACCATAGTGGCCTGTTCCCCCTCACACCCAGACACAATGGCCTGTTTGAGATGCCTCGGCACACAGTAATCCATCTTATCTAAGACTGATGAATATTACAACTCCAGATTTAGTTCCCGCACTGAGCGTTGGACGGGACTAGGAAAAATGCAGGAGCCCACAGCAGTTTATTAGCGATTATGGTCACACAGCCAAACACAATGACAGGGCAGAAAAGCCCAGTGTATGGGCTAATGCTTTACAAGGACGGAAAAACCCTACACGCACTGAATTAAGTAGCGCTTTTAAAAGGGTCACCCAAACAAACGGTTTGTCTTGTTTATCGTTTTGCTGCATTTTCGCTCTCACACGGCGTTGAGTCACACACCCCTGGCCCTTTCCCCTGCATCTCAATTTGCAACGGTAGCTGTGTGAGCCAACAATTTGAACCAACGCATACAGATCATGTACAACATCCCCAGAACAGCAAGAAATGACCTTGCAATTAGAAAAGTATTATCTCTGCTAACAGACATTTTAATGGTGTGACTTATTTTGATATCCAGCCAACGCAAGCTGGGTTGAACTGTCCAACTGGTGTGCAGGGCAGTTTGTGAGGAGTTCAGGGCTGTCTCTGCAAAACAACCCATCCCAAGCATTTTGACATCTAACGTGACCTTGCAACATCAAACGTTATGAGATTTCGGGGCGTCCGGGTGGCGGCTCGTGTTGCCTCCGGCTTCGTCGGGTGTCCCTACACTCACAATAGGCTCGGCGCGTTAACGTCGCGCTGCGGAACTTCCGGGTGTGTCTGTTTTTATAAGGACTTCCGGTACCACCGGATGCTGACGTCCTACTGACTCATTAGTTAGCTGCTAGCTTACCGGTCCGAAATCTTAATTTCGTCCGAAAAATCAGTGAATCAAGCAGGGCAAAAAGGGACGTTCAAGTATCAACGGCGTGAATCAGGCGCCACTGAGCGCTGTTGTGTGGCGCCGTGTGCGAATCCGGCGCGCTATAATTCTCTTCTGAGTTTCCATTCATTCCCTAGTGTAAACTACTAATAAGACACGTTAGCCCCTAGCTAACCCGTTAGTCGACCGGTTAGTGATGCCGCCTTGTGATGCAGTACAACTCGTATCGAATCCCGCACCGAGCAAGAAAATAACCGGTTACACTAGTAAGTGCGAGGAAAGAGCCAAGTGGCTAGCGACGATTCGGAGGACGAATTCACCGCCACCAAGAGTACAAAAGTGTGTAGTCGGCATTTTGATTTCGCTGTGCCAGCTACAGGTGTGTTAAGGAGGCCCAAGAAGGGAGCTGTCCCCACACTCTTGGCGTGGAATGAGTACTCCAAACCCAGTTCATCAGGTGAGTGGAAAATCTGACATGGAACAGAAACACTCAAGCCATTTTCTGGGGACGCCATGCTAAACATGCTGCAACTACATTTCAAAAGCGTGCAGATATTTTTTTAAAAAAAGAAACAGACTGGTGTTTTGCCTACCATCCAAACCCTGGTAACACCGACTCCCCAGAACATGACTGAGAACTATACCTAGCTAGCTAACCGTGTAAGCTAGCTAACTGCTCATCTTCCTACTCTCAAATAGTGTTTGTTCCTCATGCTTTCTCATGGACCTATAGCAGGTCGCCCTAGCGCTGACCTCTCCTGTACGTTTATCTGTTTGATACTGAAAAAGAGACAGATTTACGTTAGTCAAGAATGTAACGTCACCGATTTTGTGAGTTTGAATGTAGACGTAAGTTAGCAACATTAGCTGACTAATAAAAACAAAGTAGCGAGGTAACGTTAGTTGCAAGGCCGCCAGCTAACGTTAGTTAGCGAGCTAGCTAGCGCTAGCATAGTTCTAATGATGCCGTTACTCACCCTCGTAGTTGTCCATGTAGCTCGAAATGTACATCTTAAACCCCTTTTATTTTTTGCTCGTCTGAGCTACCAAGGAAGCACTCACGGTGCGATGCACATCGCTGACCGTGATTTTAGGGAGGTCCTGCAAACAGCGAGTGTAAAACAAAACCATCTCTTCTCTCAACAAACCCGACCGGAAGTTCTTGTGGCAAGCACTCGTACGTCGGAAGTCGTCAGAAACGACACCATTTTACGCACCCAGGCTATTGGCCGTTTCTGCGGGTGGGAAGCCGGATGTGGGCATGTGTCCTGGTCGCTACACTAGCGCCTCCTCTGGTTGGTCTGGGGCGCCTGTTCAGGGCGCGGGGAACTGGTGGGAATAGCGTGATCCTCCCCTGGCGAAACTCCTGACTGCCAGGGCAGGCGAAAAGCTGGCGACATCGGAGGAGGCATGTGGTAGTCTGCAGCCCTCCCCGGATCAGCAGAGGGGGTGGAACAGCGACCAGGAAGGCCCGGAAGAGTGGAGCAATTGGCCAGATACAATTGGGGAGAAAAAGGGGAGGGGGAAAAAACAACTATGAGATTTCATCATAAGCATTTCTTTTCAGAAAGTAGTCTCTCTGATGAAAACACGCACACATAAAGGATGAGTGGTGACTTCCAGCTGGATGGGAAATGCCAAACGGTTTTGCGCCATTCAGAGGCAGTCAGCTTTTTCAATGGCAGGAGTGCTTGCATGAATGAATGCATTTTCACTTTGCAGCATCGCATGCATGTGCATGTGTGTTGCGCGTCCATGCCCGCGTGTGCCTGTGCTGAGTCATGCATGTGCATGTGTGTTGCGTGTCCATGCCCGCATGTACCTGTGTTGAGTGTGTGTGCAGTGTTGAATTGCCCCCACTGTCACTGAGTACAGACCTTGACAGAGCAGAACAGATGAGATGATTCAGAAGCCAGAGCATTGTCCTGGCTCTCATCACTTCAGTGGGCGGCCCAGAGCAAATATTATCTGTGGAGCTGGATGAAGCAAGGAAGATGGAGTGAAATTATCTAGCGGCGGTGGCGGGGTGGGGGGGGGGGGGGGGGGGGGGGGGGGGGGGGGGGGGGGGGGGGGGGGGGGGCTTGGTTTCCTTTCACAAAACAATCACAGTTGAAAGGTCCTAACAAACAGCAGGCATTAAGCCCTTTGCTAACAAGACAAACTGCGTCAAAGGAAAATAAAGGTAGAAAAAGTTCCGAGCTTCTTCCTTTCTTTTTTTTTGTTCCATGCGTCATATTTGCTTTCTCTCTACTTGTCCACCCGTCTCTGCTTTACCCTGTTTCCTCTCTCTTTGCCCGACAGTACCTCCCTCCCTGTGCCCCCCTCTCACTCCATCTCTGTCGGCCAGGGGTTCATGGACGTTTCTGGGTCGTCTGTAATGGGAAGTGTTTAGCAGAGCAGATGCATGGAAGGCTGCTCGAGCCAGCTGCTTACAAAGCGCCGACATCCCTTCAGCCAACTGCTGTCCTCTCTCCTCCTCCTCCTCTCTTTTTTTCTCCTTTATAAGAAGGGACACATGTATTGCAAAAAGCTTTTCTTTCCTGTGGGCTTGGTGCATTGTTTTTTTGGCGGTTTTTTTTCTCGACCTCTGCAGCACAAAACCCAGCAGATAGTGCAGACGTGATATCACCCCCGACTCAAACCTGTGTGCAACGTTGCTGAATCGCATCTCTCTGCCATCCGGGCTTTCATAATTTCTTAGTGAAGCACATTAGAAATGTGCATAATTCACATGAAAGCACAGAGCCGGATGCTGCGGTTTTGAGGGCTGTGGTGTGTTTGCTCTTGATCTGCCAGCCTTCCTCCAGCTCCTGCGCCTCCTCTCGGGGCACTCGCCTCCATTAATTAGTTTGGAGCTTGGTGTGGAAAGTTGCAGCCCGAAATCTTCAGCTTAACCTAATTGTTAAATGCAGAGGGTGGCAAGCGATACCGCTGAGTTACTCCTGGTGAGCTGGAGCTAGCTGGCTCATTTGGGTTTCTCACGTGAGTTCGCCCCCTGCTTTTGCTATGACGCGTGTCTAATACGACACAAAAAGCGGATCTTAAGTGCTCATAACACTTAAAGTGTGGCTGTAATCTGTTGCAAGACTAGACTCCGTCCACCCTGTTTGAAACCCCTGCTCTTGTTTGTGGTGTGATGTATGCACTGTGTGTATTCATGGATTCGACGTAATTAGTGTTGTGTAATCCACTGTCATCAGAAGTTATATAACAGGCCATATACCGGGGTGCCTGCCATGCATAAATTCTTGGCTTACTGAGCACAAGTGATGGAGATTGTAAAGGGGGGGGGGGAGGTCTCGGTTTTTGTGTTCCACTGAATCAGTATGCAGTAAGTGTGTCACTGAAGCCTGGACTGAATGGCAGTTTGGACAGTGTCATTAGATTTGCAGGCTGCAAGTGTCCTTGAATGAAGAGCCCATTGATCAGTCGGAGGGAAATTTAGAATAAAAGATGGTGTCCAGGAACTACTTGCAGCCTAATTGGATAGTTGTCCATAAGACACTAAAACGGGTCTCAAGGGGATGAAAGACGAGCACTAATGAATCAAATTAGATTGTGTGTTTTGATTTTTTTTTAATTTGATGTAACCAGTAGGTGACCAGGAGAGCCTTCCTTCCTGTCTGCTACTGTATTGTTTTTTCTGGGTTATCGTCTCATCTTGACGCACTTCTCAGCTCCTCCCCAGCTCGCTGCCCCACCGCTGTGATGTCACTGAGGCTGCTTGCAGCTGTAACATGCAATACTCTCTCTCTCTCTCTCTCTCTCTCTCTCTCTCTCCTCTCTCGCTCGCTCGCTGTCTCTCTCACTCTCTCCCCAAGTCTGAGTCATTCATGGATTCACATACTGAACCAAATGCAAATCCTGACATTCAGATTTGGGGCTGTCTTGTCTTCCTCAGATGGGTCCTGGTGGAGGCAAACAGGGCTAAGGTAGCATCAGCAGAGAGGAAGCTGTTAGGGCAGGAGGGACAGGGGTGAAAGAAGAGGGGGAGCTGTGGACAATGAACACACACACACACACACACGTTTCTGTGTCAGTTCCTAACAACTATCCGCACTGCGAGAATGATAAAATGATGAACATGTAGATAGCTCACTGAGAACAGACCTCCCAGAGAGCAAAGCGACGGGCTTGGAAGGAGACTGATAGGGAGGTGGGTGGAGGATGCCAGTTAACAACTAAATAAGCAAATTCCTCTCTGGAGGTAAACAGCCACAGGGGTGGAGCGGGGAGGCTGATATGATTAATGGAAGTAGGACACCCAGGGACACAGTAGAGGACCGGCATTGCAGCGGAAACAAGGTAGAGGA
The DNA here is from genome assembly GCF_029633865.1 of Lampris incognitus. NCBI lineage: Eukaryota > Metazoa > Chordata > Actinopteri > Lampriformes > Lampridae > Lampris > Lampris incognitus. The sequence continues at coordinate 15,868 of NW_026611549.1, forward strand.
CACAGTCCTCTACCTGCACATGCAAGGTAAAGCTCTCCTCTCCACCAGCACCAGCAACCAACACACAGCATCGCCTAACCATCTCAATCAGGGACTGATGGGATGCAGCTTCCTGAATTTAATGTAGTACAGTGAAATGGATCCCTCTATCTATAACAGGAGAGAGAGAGAGAGAGAGAGAGAGAGAGAGAGAGAGAGAGAGAGAGAGAGAGAGAGAGGGAGAGAGAAAGAAAGAGAGAGAGAGAGAGAGAGAGAGAGAGAGAGGGAGAGAGAAAGAAAGAGAGAGAGCACCATGTTATGTCAAGGTAAAGCTATCGACACGCACTGCGGCTGTTCTCACATTTGTAACAGCAGCATGTAGCATTGAGGAAACAACACGCACGAGCCCGGTGTCGAACACTTCTTTCCTGTCTCCCCCTCTCCGTGCTCATGCAGATCTGCTGAGGGTCTTTAGAGGATTGACGGGGTGAGGAAGGGTCGGCGTTTGAGGGGTGGGAGTGAAGTAAAAGGGAGATAAGGGGACGGGTGGGTGTTGCTCCTGGGCTGCAAGAGGAGTATGTCCTTGGATTGCCCTCCTCTCTGACGCACACGCTCCCTCCCACACACACACACACACACAGGCTTATTCTCTAACAGGTTATTTTCCCCTGTTCCTCTCTGAATACAAAACCTGGTCTAAATCTGCTGCCATGCAAATACACGCGCGCACGCACACATATACATACGCGCGCGCGCACACACACAACAATCTCAGACTCAGTTCAGACAGCTCATCAGGAATGCAGCAGAGTCCTTGTCTGCAGAGCGAAAGGGAGGGAGAGAGAGAGGGGAGAGAGCGTGAGAGAGAGGGGGAGAGAGAGCGTGAGAGGGAGAGCGAGGGAGGGCGAGCGAGAGAGGCAGGCAAAGGGAGAGAGATTTCACCAAGACCTCAGAGAAAGGTGGGTAGGGGGTCCCAGGCTATCTTACTAGGTTTGCGTGTGTGTGTGCGCGTGTAGAATTATTTGCACAACTCGTAACTGCAGGGGTCATTTTAATGGGTAAATCAAATGCGCACACGAACACACTCTGCACTCATTAAATCATGAAACACAAAAATCAGAAACACCAGTCAATAAAAGCCAACACTCGAGCAGGTATGCCAATGCGCTCATCTTTTTATTGCACAACAATGAATTGTTTTGTCAAGAACGCTTAAACAACATGGCCACTGACTGACAGACTGGCTTATTGAGAGAGACCAGGGTGTGGCACTGTGTTCTAGACCAGCAAGAAGTGGCAGAAAGGACGGCCTCCGCCCAAGGTCCAAGCCAGCCCCTTACCACGAGCCTTTGCGTGTCAGTCGGAGGGACTGGATCCATGGACTGGATACGCGACGTGGCGAAAATGTCGCCTACGTCCTCGGACCACATCGCGAGAATCCGTTCAATACCTTAAGATCTTACAAGTAGCATAGGGTTGGGGTTCGGAGCTGATTTGGACCCGGATCGCGGTAGACACCAACTTAGACAGAGCCAGAGTTCTGCAGTTGCTCAGACTTTTTGAAAAAACAAAAAAAATTAACAAAAAACAAAAAAAGCAGAACCGTCTCAGCACGGGAGCCAAGCAGAGCCGGAAGTGGTCGCCGACCGGCCTCCGCAGAGAGAGGATGCGCGCTGCGTCGCATGACTGTGCTGTCGTCTTACGCGGTGCTGGTAAAGTGTGTCCAGACTGGGACGCCTACACTGGACTTGTGCAGGCTTATGGAATGCAACCAAATCCAAGGATGTGCGAAGGATACTTGCTAAGAGCACTACAGTGGCTTTTTAAGCACGAGAGGAATACTGTCTGTGTAGGAATTTCCCGCTTGTGTCTACGTCTCTCTCTCTCTCTCTCTCTCTCTCATGCTCTCTCACATGGGCTGCAAACCGCTAATAGCATCACATTCTCGAGTGGGACCAACATTGTAGAAGGAAAGGCACAGAAACAGACACGCACACAAACTCAAACACACAGTACACAGAGTCCTGAAGCGTAGAGAAGGCTTAGGTAAGCTAAGCAGGCTACAGTAGCTACAACACTAAGGTATAACTGGCAGACTAAGTAAAATCATCTTACAGTAGTTGGTACACAGCAATATCTAGACTTGAAGGTCCCACTAAGAATCATGTACAGCACTTTGCTCAAGGTAACTCTGCAACCACGAGTCAAGATCAGGGGGTGCAGAAGGTCCAAATTCAGTCTTGGAAGTTTTTTTTTTTTTTTTTGGAATGTCCAATTTCCAGATCTGTGTCCAACCAGCACCCAAAAGTCCACATAACGTTGTAACGCATAGTTTTAAAAACTTGGGTTTTTTTGTGTCCTCAATGTGTGCACATTATCGCCTTCATGTGTCAGCGTAATGCATTTTAGGCTCCAAATTTCTTGGCTCCGTGCAGCAAGTAGCTCATCTAAGCTAACGTCTAGGCCGCCGATGTCCGCCAGAAGACTGCCAGAGCTCAACGTCTCGCCGTAAAAAATGTCCCAGTCACAGCAGGGCGTGGGTAAAAACACGACAGTGTGCCCCACAG
>NW_026611550.1:0-18367 GCF_029633865.1 Lampris incognitus
CCTCTATAACCTCAGAAGTATTGCTTATTAGTAGTACCATCTCAATATGCTTTGCTTAGTATGGCCTTTATAAGGTGGTAGTACCACAAGAAGAGTTATTCTCCCTTACTAACACTTAATGAATATGCTCTGTTCTTACATAACAACACACAAAACTACAAGTGTTCATAGTGTTAAATTACTGTAAATTAAGTTTTTGTTACTTAGAATATGTTCCCCATACTAAAGTGACATCTTGATCATTACTAATTCACTAGTAATTAAGTTTTTGTTACTTAGAATATGTTCCCCATACTAAAGTGACATCTTGATCATTACTAATTCACTAGTAATTCAGTTTTTTGATGTTCCCCATACTGAAGTGTTACCTTTTATTTTTTAGCATAATTTGTGTATATTTTCCAATGTGACCGCGTCGATAAAGTCATCATAGCTCGCTTATAATGAGCTCACAGCAGCTCAGAAACACTGAACTGACTTTGTACCAAACACCAGCAGGAGGTGAAATCCTTATTAGAACAACAATACGTTCTGCATGGCACTGTGCATTTCACCACGACCACGACGAAGGATTTCACTGCTAAAATGGAATAAAACGCATGTTGATGCAACACCCAAAACTGATTGATATTGATTAATGCACGTGCTTTGTCTGTACAGATTGTGGTGTTGTGGAACAGCGACAAGCCTTTACCTTCCGGGGACAAATGGCCCTCCACCAGCGTGCCTCTCTCCATCACTGAGGAACAGACCAAATGACTAGAACTGACACACATGAGAGTACAAGGCATTAGTATGTCAGACCCAAGGAAACAGAAAGCAAAGGGGACAGACAGACCCAAAGGGAAGGGGGGGGGGGGACGGAGAGACACGATGCTCATTCGTGCCATTTATAATTTCTCCATCCACATGGTGAGTTTCGAAGCAAATGATGAAGATAAAGGAAATGTATAAAATCTTCTTCTTATCGCTGCTCCCGTTAGGGGGCGCCACAGCGGATCATCCGTTTCCATCGCTTCCTGTCTTCTGCATCTTCCTCTGTCACACCAGCCCCCTGCATGTCCTCCCTCACCACATCCATAAACCTCCTCTTTGGCCTTCCTCTTCTCCTCTTCCCTGGCAGCTCCATATTCAGCATCCTTCTCCCAATATACCCAGCATCTCTCCACACATGTCCAAGCCATCTCCATCTTGTCTCTCCTGCTTTGTCTCCAAGCCGTCCAATCTGAGCTGTCCCTCTGATATACTCGTTCCTAATCCTACCATCCTGTAAACCTTCCCTTCAACTCTTGCTGGTACCCTTCTGTCACAAATCACTCCTGACACTCTTCTCCACCCACTCCACCCTGCCTGCACCCTCTTCTTCACCTCTCTTCTGCATTCCCCATTACTTTGGACAGTTGACCCCAAGTATTTAAACTCATACACCTTCGTCACCTCTACTCCTTGCATCCTCACCATTCCACTGTCCTCCCTCTCATTCAGCATAGGTATTCCGTCTTGCTCCTACTGACTTTCATTCCTCTTCTCTCCAGTGCATACCTCCACCTCTCCAGGCTCTCCTCCACCTGCACCCTACTCTCACTACAGATCACAATGTCATCCGCAAACATCATCGTCCATGGAGACTCCTGCCTGATCTTGTCCGTCAACCTGTCCATCACCACTGCAAACAAGAAAGGGCTCAGAGCTGATCCTTCATATAATCCCACCTCCACCTTGAACCCATCTGTCATTCCAACCACACACCTCACCACTGTCACACTGCCCTCATACATATCCTGCACCACTCCTACATACTTCTCCACAACTCCTGACTTCCTCATACAATACCACACCTCCTCTCTCGGCACTCTGCCATAAGCTTTCTCTAAATCCACAAAGACACAAGGTACCTCCTCCTGGCCTTCTCTATACTTCTCCATCAGCATTCTCAAAGCAAACATCACATCTGTGGTGCTCTTTCATGGCATGAAACCATCCTGCTGCTGCTGATCACCACCTCTCCTCTTAACCTAGCTTCTATTACTCTTTCCCATATCTTCCTGCTGTGGCTGATCAACTTTATACCTCTGTAGTTGCTGCAGCTTGTGTATCCACAGTGGCTGGGTTCTTACTTTTCCCCAGCACTTCTCAATTACAACCAACTGCTCCGCAAATGATCCTTCCAACGGAAATATCTATTCTTCCTGTCGCTGAGCTGCTGTGAGTCAAACCATTGCACTTCTTATACTACTATTGATTTATTGTAATACTGATAATTGAGTAATTGTTCTACCGCCGAATCCCCGAGGAGAAACACTCTGCCGGTTTGGGACAGATTCCTGCCACCATTTGGTCAGAATGAAATGTTTCAGGTCTGCAGGTGTTGTATGATAATTGTGATGGTTAGGCACTGATTAACTTTTAGAATATGATTAATTCAAATCTCTTGGTGAACATGACATGATGATTAATGTACTTCGGTATTTTTTAAATACTGTATGTCTCCTTTTCATGACTTGAGTCTTGACAAGTCCTTGTATATTCAAAGTGAGAGCTGTGTCCGCATTCTCGACACAAAATCAAACACATTTTCGGTGGGTGTCGGACTCCGCCAAGGTTGTCCCTTGTCTCCTACTCTGTTTGTGGTATTGTAACGTGCATGGATAAGCAGAGACGCTGGCCGCTGGCTGGCGGGTCTGACCCTTTAGTCTAGCGGTTAGCGATGTCTCCTGCGGCGCGGGCGATACGGGTTCGCTTCCCGGCCGCGGCAGTTCCTGTGGTTGCGTTGTCCCCCGAATTCGTTACAGTATTCATGGACAGGACCTCAGGGTGCGGAGTGTGTCCGTTTTGGGAAGGTCGATGCTAGATCCAACGGGGGTGGAGGCATGGAAGTAGCCGTGATTGGCTGTTGCGTCGGCCAATAGACAGCGCGGAACCTCGAAGCGCGCTGACTAGAAACAAACATGTAGCTAGCTAGCTTACAGCTGACCTTAACACTGCCAGATCGCACTGTAACGATAGCTAACGTTAACGCTAGCTAACAATGGAAATTCAAAAAAGAGTTTAAATCCTAACCAACGACCAATCACGTCTACTTCCGTGCCCACGCCCCGGTGGATCTAGCGTCGACCTTTTGGGAACCTCCGGATTGCCTCTCTGCTCCTCGCGGATGATGTGGTTTTGTTGGCGTCATCAGAACGCGACCTCCAGCGCGCATTGACAAACCCTGAGGGGCTCTTGTGTTGTGTGCTGGTTAGTGAGTCGCAGGAATGGATACTGTGAAATGATAAGTGAACACGCGAAGAAGAAAGAAAGAAGATGTCGTATTCGCCGTGCTTTCGCAGGGCCTTTGTTGACTGTGGTGTTGCGCAGTGTTTGCACTCTAGTGTGTAATCTAAAGCTGTTGTATGTGCCAGTACAGTGTGATTATTTATTTAGTTATTTTTATTTTTGTATTTTTAAAAACTTTTTTTGGGGGGGGGGCAGTGGTTATAGGAGTATCAATCAAATGAGAAGTTGGGAACCCACTTAAATGTAGAAAAGGGAATTTTAACGTGTAAAACAGCACATCCATATAAGGCGCATCCAGCTGATGGACATGTCAAGCTGGCTGCACGAGGAAGAGCTTAGGTCTGAGCTGTGTTTGTGTAGCATGTATCCAAACCGAGTTTTCCTGTTCATCACCTTTATTTATATCTGCTTTTTGAGCAATTAAACACATTTCTGCACTTAAGTGGCTTCCCAACTTCTCCTTTGTTCGATAAATGTTTGGCCATTTGGGAGCCCTTCTTTCTCCTTATTTCCCCTGTCCATAAATCTTTTTATCTTTTCACAGTCTGCTGTGTCAATGTAAAATGTCAACATAAGGTAGACCTACAGCTTCTAAGTATAGAGAACAGCTGGTTTTGTGTAAAGACGAGAAAAAGGCAGGTGGTAAAAACACGTTTGAAGTCCACTACAACAGTGGTTCTCAACCGGGGGTCCGCGGACCCCTAGTGGTCCGTGGACCCCCGCGTAATTTGCGCACAATGACGCGCAAATTACGTGGTCTTTTTAGGTAGATGTTACCACAACCTTTTTTTGTGCAATTGAGCAAAACGCATTTTAATGTAAATATATGCAGTTTTAGGAGCATTCAGGGAGCGGCAGGTCTGTATGTTTTTAAAAAATTTTTTTTATTACAAAGTTGTTAAACTTTGAAAATCTAAAACGGTCATAATGACCGTCTTGGTCATTCAGAGACCTTGTATAGAAAACCATGCTCTGTGTATATAATGCTGGAAAGGATCCCATGCCTTTACATGGAGGAGCTGTTCAGTATTGCTGCCACTGAAGCCATCTTCCAAAGGGCAGGGCACATTTGCTAGGAGATACTCCCTGTCTTTTCTATTCACTTCTGTAATCTCAGAGGAATAAGCCTACGTCCAATGAGCTGAATCCAAACAATTATGAAATTGGAAAAACCATTCTTCCATAGAGTAATTAGTAGATAAAAAGCCCTATTGAAGATGTAATAGCCTCTCTTTCTTTTCCCCTGGAGTGCGCGAGTGTGCTCACACATTTCCTATACACTTGACAGACTCCATCTTTGAATGAGAACACCCGCCATGTTTAAAGGGCAAGTCCAGAAATGGGTTACAGAGCAGAGCAAAGACCAACTCTCAGCCCTCTTCATAATTCCTCTGTTCCCTCCCATCTATCCGTTTTCCCACCTCCTCAACTGAACATTTCTGTCTTCCCCTACAACCGTATAGCTCTGTAAAACTGAAGTCAGCCAGACTCAGTAATTACATGGTGATTCAACCTGGAAGCTGGACTCATTTCCAGGATCGGTTTACGGTAGGACTGGATATGTGATCCCTGAGGCGCCTCCACCCACGTCCTGCAACATAAGGAGGAAAGGGATTCGTTCTCTCGACAATGGAGACGATCCGGGAACCCGGCCAGACACACGTAGTTCGCGTTAGCTGCTCGGAATCTCACGTAAAACAGACCCACGGAACCGGCGTCCAAGGGTTCCGATTCAACAAACACCTGAATCAGAGAAATACTGGCGCTTAAAACCCGTTCAAGTGGTGGTCCCTTTTAACGGGTGTTCCTGTGCACCCGTCTGCTTTTTTTCCTTTATTCCACTTCCGGTGTGGCAAGATGGCGGCGTGAGGTCACGGTTCCGGTTGCCGCCGCGCCAGAAGTACAAGGAGCAAGAATCTAAGTGCACCTTCGTAAAACGATGATCGCAACAACAACAAAAAATCATCTTTGTATGAAGTTACGATTTGGCCCGAGGTCTCCTGTAGGTTCAATCTCGGGGTTAAGCCAAAGATTAGGTTGTTAAACTTCTTTTTAAGTTACGATTTTGCTAGCTAGCTAGCTAGCTAGTTTATCCAAAAAGGGACTGACGAGACGAAGCACACATCGGGCACGCCGCCGGACGTAAGGCACCGCCAAGTTTTTAGGGAGGCCCGTTTGCCGCTAGCGGTGTTGGAAGATGGCGGCGCGAATTCACGTTTGCGGCGGCCTCACCCAGTTCTGTCCATGCTGTGTCTTTGTCCATGTCTGCATTTAGGTTTTGTCTTCGGTGTCGGGCTGGGAGAGCTGGCGTTGGATCAGCTGAGGGAGCTTGGTCTCTGCTGCGGCCGGTGGGCCCAAGGACCACGGCCCTGCCTGGAGCTGCACCCGAGGAGGACGCACCGAGGGCGGTCTGATGGGACACGGAAGCGGGGCAGGCTAAGCTAACTGCTAGCTCATGCAGGTCGGAACTGTCGAAATTGGATCGTTCTCCTGGGCAGTGATTTTTTTTAAATTTTAGAAACATGTGTTAGTTTAGATAGACGTGTTAGCTGATATATGTGTTCTTGTAGTTCTTGTAGTTTTTGGATATGTGTTTTTGTCTTTGTGCTGCACTGCTGTGGGCTGGGGGAAACGATAGAGTGTTCCTGATTCCTGATCTCCTTGTAGTACATGTAGTTATCACGGTATCTGCTAACCTACTGATCTGCAGACTCAGTTTTATCTCTTCAACAAGGAAGCTTCATTACGGCTCGCTATTAATGCCCCAACCCAATATTCATATTGACAATATCATGTTAATATTGGGCGGCACGATGGCGGTCGTCTCACAGCAAGAAGGCCCTGGGTTCGAGCCTCGGGGTAGTCCAACGTTGGGGGTCGTCCGCTGTGTGGAGTTTGCATGTTCTCCCCGTGTCTGCGTGGGTTTCCTCCGGGTGCTCCGGTTTCCTCCCACAGTCCAAAGTCATGTAGGTCAGGTGAATCGGCCGCACTAAATTGTCCCTAGGTGTGTGCGCGTCTGTCTCTCGATTCTGTGACGGCCTGGCGGCCTGTCCAGGGTGTCTCCCCGCCTGCCACCCAATGACAGCTGGGATAGGCTCCAGCATCCCCGCGACCCCGATTGGGATAAGCAGCTTGGGTAATGGATGGATAGTTGTGAGTGTGACTGGCTCTTAGTTGTAATCACATTAGCCTTCAGGTGATCTTCAGGTGTTCTTTGGATCAAATAGGTGCCTTGTAGTCGACAGGACGTACAAGACAAGTTGCTTGCATAACCGGTATCTTCTCAAGTAAGACTGAAAGAAGCAGCTCTCCTCCACTGAACCCAAGCCACGGTAAACTCTTCAAAAAGAAAAAGCCTTTACTTTACACGGCAGAACACTTAGAAAAATGACCAAGGTGTTGCGACCTGCTTGGTCTTCACCAGTCAAACATTAGTCTTGCACCTACCCAGAGTTCTGCAGTAAATGTGCTGGTTGGACGGTGGGTCCCTCTTCCTCTTTCTGGATTATTATGTTGGCTGATGTGTTTGAGGTTGATGGTTTGAGGTGTTGGTAAACACAAGTATTTTAATCCATAGATGGGATCTACCACTGATGGTCATTTACCTGGGTGGGCTACTGGCACTGGGGGGTCACTGCTTACACACACGACATTTCAGTTCGAGCCCTGCTTCACACTTTCATGTTCCTCAAATAAATCTTATGCCAGTACATGAACAAGACTGCACCAAGGTCAACCGACATACACCACCCAGCCAAAACATTAAAACCACTGACAGGTCAGTGAATAACACTGATTATGGCGTTACAATGGCACCTGTCAAGGGGTGGGACGTATTAGGCAGCAAGTGAACAGCCAGTTCTTCAAGTTGGTGTGTTGGAAGCAGGAAAAATGGGCGGCAAGCGTAAGGATGTGAGCGACTTTGACGAGGGCCAAATGTGATGGCTAGACCAGCGTTTCCCAACCCAGTCCTCAAGGACCCCCTATCCTGCAGATTTTCATTGTAACCCTGCGTAGGTAGCCCTGCTTGTCCTTACTCAACCAATCATCTCACAGCACTTAATTATGCAAGGTGTGCAACATCTGACATAATTATTGTTGATTGGTTGAATAACGACAAACAGGTACCTGTTCAGGGTTGCAAAGAAAATCTGCAGGATAGGGGGTCCTTGTGGACTGGATTGGGAAACACTGGGCTAGACGACTGGGTCAGAACAACTCCAAAACAGACGACTGGGTCAGGGTATAAACTGGTCTTCAGTGGCACTAGAAAACAGAGACACTGAGGATCCTGACGGGGGTAAAATCAGCGGATACGTCTGCGGTACGCGACATAAAACTGAAGAGTGTTCCCATATTGGTGTCATGCTGCTTTTGTTTTTACAGTACTGGCGTCCACACAGACACCACATTCACCTCACAATCACCTCACAGCAATCATCACCACGATAATCTGTTGTGTTGGCCATTGTGTGAGTCCCACCTCTTGCCCGGATCATCTGTATGAACACATTTACGCCAGGTTCAAAAGAATACCTGTGCGTCCGCGTGGCGTAGCGGTCTATTCTGTTGCCTACCAACACGGGGATCGTCGGTTCGAATCCCCGTGTTACCTCCGCCTTGGTCGGGCGTCCTTACAGACACATTTGGCCGTGTTTGCGGGTGGGGAGTCGGATGTGGGTATGTGTCCTGGTCGCTGCACTAGCGCCTCCTCTGGGCGGTCGGGGCGCCTGTTCGGGGGACCTGGGGGCGGGGGGGGAATAGCGTGATCCTTCCACGTGCTACGTCCCCCCGGTAAAACTCCTCAGTGTCAGGTGAAAAGAAGCGGCTGGTGACTCCACATGTATGGGAGGGGAGTCGGATGTGGGTATGTGTCCTGGCCGCTGCACTAGCGCCTCCTCTGGTTGGTCGGGGGACCTGGGGGCGGGGGGGAATAGCGTGATCCTCCCGTGTGCTACGCCCCCTCCCCCGGTGAAACTCCTCACTGTCAGGTGAAAAGAAGCGGCTGGTGACTCCACATGTATGGGAGGAGGCATGTGGTAGCTGCCAACTTCAAGAACAGACAGACGCGTCATCTTTCAGTGGCCTGTTCCGCAGCAGCTGTCAGTCACTCTGTTTGTACTCGCTGACCACACACTCATACAGGCGCGTCAGCGTCTCACGCCATTGCCGTATACAGTACTGATGACTCAACTAACGGGTCTACGTCGCATCACGACGACTCACCTCATTGGTCGAGAGAACAGAGTCCTCATCCAGACTGAGGACAGCGTCGGTGAGGATGACGTCATGCAGGAAAAAACGACTGTTCATTGTCTGAAAGACACAAGAGATGGAGAGAGAGAGAGAGAGAGAGAGAGAGAGAGAGAGAGAGAGAGAGAGAGAGAGAGAGATAGGGGTGACTGCTGTCATTTATCAGTAATTTATCAGTAATTTATCAAATATATCAAAAGAAATGTTAAAGCTACTGCTGGCATGCACCTGTAAATGTGTTATCTTCTTTTATACCATACTGCCAGAGAATAATAATAATAATAATAATATTATTATTATTATTCTCTGGGAATAATAATATTATTGAGAATATATCGGAGAATATTATTATTATTCTCTTTCTTCTTCTTCTTCTTCTTCTTCTTCTTCTTCTTCTTCTTCTTCTTCTTCTTCTTCTTCTTATTCTTATTCTTCTCCCCAATAATAATAATAATATTATTATTATTATTATTCTCTGGGAATCATAATATTATTGAGAATATATCGGAGAATATTATTATTATTCTCTTTCTTCTTCTTCTTCTTCTTCTTCTTCTTCTTCTTCTTCTTCTTCTTCTTCTTCTTCTTCTTCTTCTTCTCCCCAATAATAATAATAATAATACTATTATTATTCTCTGGGAATAATAATATTATTGAGAATATATCGGAGAATATTATTATTATTCTCTTTCTTCTTCTTCTTCTTCTTCTTCTTCTTCTTCTTCTTCTTCTTCTTCTTCTTCTTCTTCTTCTTCTTCTCCCCAATAATAATAATAATAATACTATTATTATTCTCTGGTAATAATAATATTATTGAGAATATATCGGAGAATATTATTATTATTCTCTTTCTTCTTCTTCTTCTTCTTCTTCTTCTTCTTCTTCTTCTTCTTCTTCTTCTTCTTCTTATTCTTATTCTTATTCTTCTCCCCAATAATAATAATAATATTATTATTATTATTATTCTCTGGGAATAATAATATTATTGAGAATATATCGGAGAATATTATTATTATTCTCTTTCTTCTTCTTCTTCTTCTTCTTCTTCTTCTTCTTCTTCTTCTTCTTCTTCTTCTTCTTCTTCTTCTTCTCCCCAATAATAATAATAATAATACTATTATTATTCTCTGGGAATAATAATATTATTGAGAATATATCGGAGAATATTATTATTATTCTCTTTCTTCTTCTTCTTCTTCTTCTTCTTCTTCTTCTTCTTCTTCTTCTTCTTCTTCTTCTTCTTCTTCTTCTTCTCCCCAATAATAATAATAATAATACTATTATTATTCTCTGGTAATAATAATATTATTGAGAATATATCGGAGAATATTATTATTATTCTCTTTCTTCTTCTTCTTCTTCTTCTTCTTCTTCTTCTTCTTCTTCTTCTTCTTCTTCTCCCCAATAATAACAATAATAATATTATTATTATTCTCTGGGAATAATAATATTATTGAGAATATATCGGAGAATATTATTATTATTCTCTTTCTTCTTCTTCTTCTTCTTCTTCTTCTTCTTCTTCTTCTTCTTCTTCTTCTTCTTCTTCTTCTTCTTCTTCTTCTTCTTCTTCTTCTTCTTCTTCTTCTTCTTCTTCTTCTTCTCCTCCCCAATAATAATAACAACTGTATTTGTATAGCACCTCATACATAAAATGCAGCTCAAAGTACTTTACATTAAAAACAGGGGAAACTATGAAACCCCACAACAATGCAGATACAATAAGTTAAAGTGAAACCCTTCTGGCAAGATGTTGTTGATATGATTGATCAAATTTTGTCAAAGAAATGACCATTGAGTCCAAAGCTTTTCATTCTTGGTTTACATCCTACCATCCCACATCTACATAGCAATGAGTTCAGATTTATAGATATGTGTATATTACAAGCAAAACGTGTAATTGCTCTTAATTGGAAAAGTGTTGATGGACCGAGAATTGGTATGTGGGTTAAAGAAATGGCTTCAAACATGTCAATGGAAAAGATCATGTATATTGTTAGACGCAAACAAAGTGTTTTTGATCAAATCTGGGGGTTGTTTCTGTACTTCTTAAGATGTAATACTAATGTTGGTAACTTGCTTCAGCAAGAACAAGCTCTGGGGGAGTAGAACAACTCTGTCTGACTGTTTATATGCGTAAAAGCAACTGAAAAAAAAACCCACACCCTCTAATCAGTCTGTGAAAGAAATTATTGTTATTATTATTTTATTTTATTACTTTTATTAATTTAATTTTTATCTTTATTATCTTCTTTAACCCTGCTTTGAATTGTATTACTTGTTATAGGGACGGGGTTATGGGGGGGGGTAGGGTGAAAATGTTTGCTGTACTGTGCTATTACCTGTTTTGATGTAATTTGCAAACAAAATTCAATAAATATATTGCTTAAAAAAAGTTAAAAACAATAAAACACAGACCTAGGCAACCCCCCCCCCAAAAAACATAAAACAAGGCAAGAAATTAAACCACAGTACAAGATAATGCTAGCTGGCTGTCGGCTGTAGTCTTTGCGGTGTGTTCGAGTGCTGCTTTGTGGCCCAGACGGCAGTCGGCCTTTGTCGCCGCCAGTCGGTTTGGTGTGTCTGGACCTCTAGCGCTCCTGTGTTGTGTCATCCTCTCGGCCAGCGTCTGTTCGGTTTCCCCGATGTACAAGTCACGGCGTTCCTCCTGGCACTTAACTGGGTACACTATATTACTCTGTTTGTGCCCGGGGGACCTGATCCTCGGGGTGGAGCCGGGGGACCTGATCCTCGGGGTGGAGCCGGGGGACCTGATCCTCGGGGTGGACCAATTTCTGGTGCAGAGTGTTTTGGGGTTTGAAAGCAACTGAGACGCGGTGTTTGGAAAATACGCGTGTCAACTGTTCCGACACTCCCGCCACATACGGAGTCACCTCTGGTTTACACTTAGACAGCTGTTGTCCTCCTCCCTTTGTTGGACTGGTGCACTGTTTGGGCGTCTTTCTAGCTCATCCATACCTAGTATCTTGCCTAGTACAAGTTTTCTTTCTATCCTAATGGGGGGACCCCCCCGGGATCCCCCACCCCCCACACACACTGGGTAAGATCAAGTCCTCTTACCTCCATTGATCAGGTAATTCCTCACACAAGGAAGTTATCGACATGACGTGGCCAACATGTCAGGGAGGCAGCTACTCGCCCAGTGGCAGCCCAGTAATGACTGGGGGTGGCGTACTGTTGATGAGGTTAGTCGAACCATCCGATTTTAGGTACACAATTCCACTTCTTTAAAGGGTATCTTAGAGAAAGCGCTACATGAATACGATTAGTTTTTTAAATGCACACTTGTCTATTTATAACCTAGGGGTAATATGTGAATAATGCTCCATATAAAGTTAAAATGTACTATATAGCCACAGGAAACAGTTTTATTTTTCATCTTGTGTCTTTATCAGTCCACTGGCTAGGGTAATGGGGTGTCTGTGAGCTCTTACCAATTGATTAGCTGGCCTAAGAACAAGAGTAGCTTGAAGCTATTAGCCTTAAGAGGTCTGCTGATGATGCTATTGACTTGTAATTAGGGTGTGAATTATTTAACTGTGTCAAGAGAGGAGGAAACGGGGGGAGAACGTGTGAAGCCAGGCTGTACGGATGAGGGCTCAACTAGGGTAGTCTGGCACATCCATCACTTTCAGTACAAACTCAATAGGACCAAATTCCCCCCCCCCTCTAACCCCAGATGATATTGCCGAGACAAGAAACTTAAAGGAAAGGGGGTACAGATGTGCAGTGGCCACACACAGGAGCTAATAGAAGTCTCCATATTGAAAGTATTATTATTTTTTTATACCGACGATCCCTTCACATCTCCGTGTGACACACATTGTTTCCCATTTAAATGTAATTACTCATCTTTGCGTTAAATTAAGAGCCCTGTTTTTTGTGTGTGAGGTTAATTTCTATTTCATCTCAACTTAATGAGCCAAATAATGTGCCTGTGTGTCTTGTCAGAAGTAAATATAATATAATAAGTAATGAATGTGGACATAAATCCTCTTAACTGCTTCACCAATTTCAGGGTGCCAAATGTGAGTTCTCTGTTTATCACAAGTCACAACAATTAGCATTTATTTTCTCTGTGTTTTGGGAAGCCATGTGATAAACATACAGGTAAATTAGTTTATTAATAAGGTGTCATAGCGGACTCTATGGGCACAATTCACCATAATTGGTGGACACGGCCCCTTTAAGAAAGGGTTTCCGGGTTGAGGGGGCGGGGCGAGGACTGGATCGGTCGAGGCAGCGCCATGTTGCTCGGGCTGTTGGTTTTGTATGAAGACAATAAAAGACACACGCGTTCGTGTAGACAGTGAGTGAAGCTGTCCGTCTCTACTTTCCTGCAGTTCCTACAGTGGAACCTTGATGATAGTGGGTTAGTTTCTTCACACGATGAGCAGCCTGAAGAGCTCTCACTGCAGTAAATGAGCCACATGCCTGATGATGTCCCGCTTCCGGTGTGGGAAGATGGCGGCGCGAATTCACGTTTGCGGCGGCCTCACCCAGCAGCGTCCATGCTGGGTCTTTGTCCACGTCTGCGTCTAAGTTTGTCTTGGTTTGATGGCTGGGAGAGGTGGCGCTGGATCAGCTGGGAGATCCTGGTCTGCTGCGTCCTGTGGGTCCAGGGACCACGGCCCTGCCTGGAGCTGCGCCTGAAGACATAACACCGCGGGCGGTCTGACAGGACGCGGAAGCGGGGCAGGCTAAGCTAACTGCTAGCCATGCAGACCGGCAGTTCCTACAGTCATCCTGGCTGGTGTTCACTCTCCTGGACAGTGATTTCTTTGGTTTTTGTGTTAGTTTGGATATGTGTGTTAGTGTGGGTATGTGTGTCAGTTCGGTTATGTGTGTTAGTGTGGGTATGTGTGTTAGTTTGGTTATGTGTGTCAGTTCGGTTATGTGTGTTAGTGTGGGTATGTGTGACAGTTCGGTTATGTGTGTTAGTGTGGATATGTGTGTTAGTGTGGGTATGTGTGTTAGTGTGGGTATGTGTGTTAGTGTGGGTATGTGTGTCAGTGTGGATATGTGTGTTAGTGTGGATATGTGTGTTAGTGTGGTTATGTGTGTTAGTTTGGATATGTGTGTTAGTTCGGTTATGTGTGTTAGTGTGGATATGTGTGTTAGTGTGGATATGTGTGTTAGTGTGGTTATGTGTGTTAGTGTGGATATGTGTGTTAGTGTGGATATGTGTGTTAGTGTGGTTATGTGTGTTCTTGAAGTTTCTGGATGTGGTTTTGTCTTTGTGTTCCTGATTCCTGATGAACTACATTTACTCACAATTCATAGTTATTTTGTACAAACTGGCAAAATGTACAAATATTCACAGAGATGAACACCACACAAATGCAAACACAAACACAGTAACTCAGGTATCCATGGTTACGCAATCGTGAACTCACACGCACGCACGCACATACACACACACAATAATGGACTGAAAATGCATGCACGATGTCTTACAAATGACCATATTCTATAGCCAACAACTGCATGTCCTGTCTTTCTTTGTGCCCCTGTTTGATCCCTCTCCTGTCACGGCCCGTCTGGATGGTTAAGTTATCTTGTGTCTCTCCCAGTGTTCTTTGTCTTGTACTTCCTGTTTTATTTTGATACTCGCCTCAAGTCAGGTCCTTTACTTCCTGCCCTCATGTGTCTCCCCCCTGTGTGATTACCTGCCCTGCCCTAATGTGTTGCACCTGTGTCCCATGGCCTCCCCCCCTCCAGACTATACAGTCTTGGTGTTCCCCTCCTTCTGCCCCAGGTCGTCTTGCTCCTTGTGACAGCAGTCCAGCATCTCCCCTGGAGTTTCCTGACCTGTTTTGGCCTTTTTGACCTCGCCTCTCGCCTGCCGATTTGGACGCTGTTGCCTTGCTATCTGGTCACCTGTGTACCGACCTCATTCTTCTTCTTAAAAGCACTGGTTTCTTTTTGGACTGAGTCTGCGTTGTGAGTCCAAGCCTGTGGTTCAGCACTGACCTCTCCAGGTTTCATGTTTTCCGCCCTCCTTGTTTGTCTGTTTCTCCATCTGTCGTTTCTGAACCTGTATGTACAGTATTGTGCAGCCTGTGTGTGTTGTGCTGACTGACACGCCCCCCCCCCCGTGGAGGGCGTCAGTACTGTCCACCTCAGCCACCGCTAACAGAAATGACAGATAAGCTCCCATTAAGATGACCTGCAGGGCAACGGCTTGACCCGTATCCATCTCTCTTGCACTTCATTCATCCTCCCCGTCTCTCTCTCTCTCTCTGTCTCTCTAGCGGTGACTCTCTCTCTGTCTCTCTAGCGGTGACTCTCTCTCTGTCTCTCTAGCTGTGACTCTCTCTCTGTCTCTCTAGCGGTGACTCTCTCTCTGTCTCTCTAGCGGTGACTCTCTCTCTGTCTCTCTAGCTGTGACTCTCTCTGTGTCTCTCTAGCTGTCTCTCTCTCTCTCTGTGTCTCTCTAGCGGTGACTCTCTCTCTGTCTCTAGCGGTGACTCTCTCTCTGTCTCTCTAGCTGTGACTCTCTCTCTCTGTCTCTCTAGCGGTGACTCTCTCTCTGTCTCTCTAGCTGTGACTCTCTCTCTCTGTCTCTCTAGCGGTGACTCTCTCTCTCTCTCTGTCTCTCTAGCTGTGACTCTCTCTCTCTGTCTCTCTAGCGGTGACTCTCTCTCTCTCTCTAGCGGTGACTCTCTCTCTGTCTCTCTAGCGGTGACTCTCTCTCTCTCTCTAGCGGTGACTCTCTCTCTCTCTGTCTCTCTAGCGGTGACTCTCTCTCTCTCTGTCTCTCTAACGGTGACTCTCTCTCTGTCTCTAGCGGTGACTCTCTCTCTCTCTGTCTCTCTAGCGGTGACTCTCTCTCTGTCTCTGTCTCTAGCGGTGACTCTCTCTCTGTCTCTGTCTCTCTAGCGGTGACTCTCTCTCTGTCTCTAGCGGTGACTCTCTCTCTCTCTGTCTCTCTAGCGGTGACTCTCTCTCTCTCTGTCTCTAGCGGTGACTCTCTCTCTGTCTCTGTCTCTCTAGCGGTGACTCTCTCTCTGTCTCTCTAGCGGTGACTCTCTCTCTCTCTGTCTCTCTAACGGTGACTCTCTCTCTGTCTCTAGCGGTGACTCTCTCTCTCTCTGTCTCTCTAGCGGTGACTCTCTCTCTCTCTGTCTCTAGCGGTGACTCTCTCTCTGTCTCTCTAGCGGTGACTCTCTCTCTCCCTCTCTCTAGCGGTGACTCCTCTCTCTGTCTCTCTAGCGGTGACTCTCTCTCTCTCTGTCTCTAGCGGTGACTCTCTCTCTCTCTCTAGCGGTGACTCTCTCTGTCTCTCTAGCAGTGACTCTCTCTCTGTCTCTCTAGCGTTGACTCTCTCTCTCTGTCTCTCTAGCAGTGACTCTCTCTCTGTCTCTCTAGCTGTGACTCTCTCTCTCACTGTCTCTAGCGGTGACTCTCTCTCTCTCTCTGTCTCTCTAGCGGTGACTCTCTCTCTCTCTGTCTCTCTAGCGGTGACTCTCTCTCTCTCTCTCTCTCTAGCGGTGACTCTCTCTCTGTCTCTCTAGCTGTGACTCTCTCTCTCTCTCTGTCTCTCTAGCGGTGAACTCTCTCTCTCTGTCTCTCTAGCGGTGACTCTCTCTCTCTGTCTCTCTAGCAGTGACTCTCTCTCTGTCTCTCTAGCGGTGACTCTCTCTCTCTCTGTCTCTCTAGCAGTGACTCTCTCTCTGTCTCTCTAGCTGTGACTCTCTCTCTCATTGTCTCTCTAGCTGTGACTCTCTCTCTCTCTTTGTCTCTCTAGCGGTGACTCTCTCTCTCTCTCTCTCTGTCTCTCTAGCGGTGACTCTCTCTCTCTCTCTCTCTCTAGCGGTGGCTCTCTCACTGTCTCTCTAGCTGTGACTCTCTCTCTCTCTGTCTCTATAGTGGTGACTCTCTCTCTGTCTCTCTAGCTGTGACTCTCTCTCTCACTGTCTCTCTAGTGGTGACTCTCTCTCTCTCTCTCTCTCTCTAGCGGTGACTCTCTCTCTCTCTAGCGGTGACTCTCTCTCTCTCTCTCTAGCGGTGACTCTCTCTCTGTCTCTCTAGCTGTGACTCTCTCTCTCTCTCTCTCTCTCTCTCTCTCTCTCTCTCTCTCTCTCTCTCTCTCTCTCTCTCTCTCTCTGTCTCTCTAGCTGTGACTCTCAGTCTCTCTAGCTGTGACTCTCTGTATCTCTAGTGGTGACTCTCTCTCTCTCTCTCTCATCTCTCTCTTCTCTCTCTCTCTCTCTCTCTCTCTCTCTCTCTCTCTCTCTCTCTCTCTGTCTCTCTAGCGGTGACTCTCTGTCACTCTAGTGGTGACTGTCTCTCTAGTGGTGACTCTCTCTTTCTCTCTGTCTCTCTAGTGGTGACTCTCTGTCTCTCTAGTGGTGACTCTCTCTCTCTCTCTCTCTCTCTCTCTCTCTCTCTCTCTCTCTCTCTCTCTCTCTCTCTCTCTCTCTCTCTCTCTCTCTCTCTCTCTCTCTCTCTGTCTCTAGCGGTGACTCTCTCTCTCTCTCTAGCGGTGACTCTCTCTGTCTCTCTAGCAGTGACTCTCCTCTGTCTCTCTAGCGTTGACTCTCTCTCTCTCTGTCTCTCTAGCAGTGACTCTCTCTCTGTCTCTCTAGCTGTGACTCTCTCTCTCACTGTCTCTCTAGTGGTGACTCTCTCTCTCTCTCTGTCTCTCTAGCGGTGACTCTCTCTCTCTCTCTGTCTCTCTAGCGGTGACTCTCTCTCTCTCTCTCTCTCTAGCGGTGACTCTCTCTCTGTCTCTCTAGCTGTGACTCTCTCTCTCTCTCTGTCTCTCTAGCGGTGACTCTCTCTCTCTCTGTCTCTCTAGCGGTGACTCTCTCTCTCTGTCTCTCTAGCAGTGACTCTCTCTCTGTCTCTCTAGCGGTGACTCTCTCTCTCTCTGTCTCTCTAGCAGTGACTCTCTCTCTGTCTCTCTAGCTGTGACTCTCTCTCTCATTGTCTCTCTAGCTGTGACTCTCTCTCTCTCTTTGTCTCTCTAGCGGTGACTCTCTCTCTCTCTCTCTCTGTCTCTCTAGCGGTGACTCTCTCTCTCTCTCTCTCTCTAGCGGTGGCTCTCTCTCTGTCTCTCTAGCTGTGACTCTCTCTCTCTCTGTCTCTATAGTGGTGACTCTCTCTCTGTCTCTCTAGCTGTGACTCTCTCTCTCACTGTCTCTCTAGTGGTGACTCTCTCTCTCTCTCTCTCTCTCTAGCGGTGACTCTCTCTCTCTCTAGCGGTGACTCTCTCTCTCTCTCTCTAGCGGTGACTCTCTCTCTGTCTCTCTAGCTGTGACTCTCTCTCTCTCTCTCTCTCTCTCTCTCTCTCTCTCTCTCTCTCTCTGTCTCTCTAGCTGTGACTCTCAGTCTCTCTAGCTGTGATTCTCTGTATCTCTAGTGGTGACTCTCTCTCTCTCTCTCTCTCTCTCTCTCTCTCTCTCTCTCTCTCTCTCTCTCTCTCTCTCTCTCTCTCTCTGTCTCTCTAGCGGTGACTCTCTGTCACTCTAGTGGTGACTGTCTCTCTAGTGGTGACTCTCTCTTTCTCTCTGTCTCTCTAGTGGTGACTCTCTGTCTCTCTAGTGGTGACTCTCTCTCTCTCTCTCTCTCTCTCTCTCTCTCTCTCTCTCTCTCTCTCTCTCTCTCTCTCTCTCTCTCTCTCTCTCTCTCTCTCTCTCTCTCTCTAGCGGTGACCCTCTGTCTCTCTAGCGGCGACTCTCTGACTCTCTCTCTGTCTCTCTAGCGGTGACTCTCTGACTCTCTCTCTGTCTCTCTAGCTGTGACTCTCTGTCTCTCTAGCGGTGACTCTCTGACTCTCTCTCTGTCTCTCTAGCTGAGACTCTCTGTCTCT
>NW_026611551.1:0-18091 GCF_029633865.1 Lampris incognitus
CTCTCACATACACACATATACTTGCAAATGTGCGTATGTTCATGTGTCCTTGCACACAAACATACACTACACACACACACAAATGAATGCATCACTGATGAGGCTAATACCTGCCATCCCTCAGGATTACTGGACGGGGATGAATGAGTCAGTTTCTCCTTTCTGTGACAATTCTTTGTTGTGAACGTTTTTGAACCACCTTTAAAGCGGGCTTTTTGGCTTCTCATTGCCAAGCTTCTTTGTTTTAGATCTTTGGGACAATGTGAGATGAATACCCGCATACAGACGTAGCTGTAAGGAAAGCATCATCCAGTATCTCAACTCAGCAGAAATAGCAATGAACTGAAAGTGAACTGATTGTTATGGAGCAGTGAGTTTTGGATAGCCATTATGTAGCACAACTGCCTGAAAAGATAAACAGGGATTGGTTGATGGTCCAAGAAAGTGTTTTTACTTTCCCATCCATTTTTCCTTGGAGCTGGTTTTTGCGGAAAAGTAAACAAAATGAATCACTGAGGTGTGACAAAGTGTGTTAATCAAATAGTATTTCAGCTGCCCCACTACTCCAAAACCAATACATCGCCTTGTCCCATGGTTTTTTTTTTCGTTTCCCCCCACTTGCCCTTTCCTGGCTAATCTGGTGTTGAGACCTCAGTCTGGGGGGGTGCTAGTGCTAGACCTGGTGCTCTTCAAGGGATGTGGCTGAGGCTGAGATGGTGGCCCGACCAGATTAATCTTACCGCTCCATCACTCCGACTCTCTCTCAACCCTTGAGAGAAAAATAATTTAAGTCTTCCCAAAGTGAAGCTGTGTCGCGGGGGCTGACAAGAGCATCCTGCTTGGCGCTTGTCCTCTCTAATATGGGTTAGCCTCCTTTCGCCGCTCTGTAATTAGCTGCTCAGGCAGGTCAGCAGACGGACTGTATGCCGAGAGGAAACGCCATGAGGTCATCCCCACTGTGGGGTCATTGTCAGGGTCAGGGACTTACTAATGAGGCAAGGATGTTTTGAAATGCTCTATTGATTTGGCCCATAAAGAACTAGGACTTATGATTTGGCCTTAGTGCTGGAGTGATTGGAATAATTTAAAAAAAAAGTTAAAAAAAAAAAAGATGTACAAGTACGTACCATGTAAATTGACGCTGACTCTTGAAGCACACTTTAACCTCACCAGTCATGGAAAAGATATATCAAATTCACAATGCCCAAAATACCTGTCTCTTTTACATCCATAAAATACACGATTCTGCAGAAGCCAAGTTTCACCAACACTTCTCTGTGAAGCAGAGCTTCAGGTATTGTGTGAGCAGGAGCCAGGCAGCCTGCCTGCCTGCCTGTGTGCCTGCCTGCCTGTGTGCCTGCGTGCCTGCCTGCCTGCCGGGGCTCTGGTGCAGACAGCTGGCCAGTCTGATCTCCCAAGTCTGCTCTTAAATTGGTTTTAGCGGCAGCGCCAATAAAGCTGATTATCTGAGCGGCTCAAGGCCCACTAACCCTGTGACACTCCTGGCAGCTGGTGGGACCCGCACACGGACGCCACATACACAGCAAAAAAAAAAAAAAGAAAAAAAGATGGTCACTTTAACAAGAAATTTAATCTCTTGTTTAAAGCTTTTTTTTTCTTCTTTTTTTTGTAGTGGAAAGAAAACAGACTGTGGGGGGGGGTGAAGAAAATTTCAATTGTTCTGAGGCAAATCAACTGGTTTAATGTGAAATCAACCCAGCCTCATCAAAACAAGGTCACCGGTTTTCGGAACATTTAACATCTTTCACTGTAATGAAACAAGTGAAATGATGGAACGCTTATTTTGAGAGGATTTAGCTTTTAAGAGTAAATATCAGGTGAAATAAATTACCATATATATTGTTTTTGGTGTGACACCACTACAGTCAATGCTACCACTTTCTTAGTCCTACCCTTCTTCTCTCTCTTACAAGATTGACAGCCTAGTCACCTCTCTCTCTCTCCCCCCTCCCTTGCTATCTGCGTCTATCTGCCTCTTCTCTCTCTCTTGCTCTCTCTCTCTCTCCCTTCCACTCCCCTAGCTCTCTCTCTCTCTCTCTCTCTCTCTCTCTCTCTCTCTCTCTCTCTCTCTCTCGCTCCCTTCTACTCCCCTAGTTCTCTCTCTCTCTGTCTCTCTCTGCCCCCCCCTCCGTCTCCGCTTCATTACAGTTACCCTTGGTTGACAGCTGCCACTTAGTTCCTCCACCAACCCCCCCCCCCCATCATTCATTCACTCAATCTCACACACACGCACACAAAGGCACTTTGGTGGGGTCAGCCGTGAGGGTGTGTGTATTAGTGTTTTTGTGAATCTGTTTTTAAACGCATGTACATTGCTGAATGTGTGGTGGTCCCATTGCTGATTCGGAGGTGGGGATCATTTGCGGCCTGTCAGAGATTAATTGTTTAATACCCTGAGCAGCACAGCCAGTCAGCATGAGCCTGACAGCACCCGCGTTCCCAGCATGCTGTGGGGCTCATTTGTGAATATTTAGTTGTTTTTTCTTCTTCTATCGGACAGGGAGAAAGTATAGAGGTGTATAAACTAGTGTTTAAATAATATTATTTCATGGTCACGTAATGATTGTGACTGTGTCGTCTACAACATTTAAACTAATGAGCGTGTGATTCTCTACGTGGAGTATAATTACACCACCCGGGAGAAATTTTTTTTTTTGCAAATAATTCTTTGTGAATGATTGTTTGTTTAAACCTGGAAGTGTTCAGGGCGTCCGGGTGGCGTAGCGGTCTATTCTGTTGCCTACCAATGCAGAGTGATTGCCACTTCGAGTCCCTGTGTTACCTGCGGCTTGGTTGGGTGTCCCTGTGGACACAATTGGCCGTGTCTGTGGGTGGGAAGCCAGATGTGGGTACATGTCCTGATCGCTGCACTAGCACCTGGTCAGTTGGGGGCACCTGTTTGGGGGGGAGGGGTAACTGGGGGGAATAACGTGATCCTCCCATGTGTTACATCCCCCTGGTGAAACTCCTCACTGTCAGGTGAAAAGAAGCGGCTGGCGACTCCACATGTATCGGAGGGGGCATGTGGTAGTCTGTAGCCCTCCCTGGATCAGCAGAGGGGTGAAGCAGGGACCGGGACAGCTCGGAAGAGTAGGGTAATTGGCTGGGTACATTGGATCGAAAAGGGGGGGGGTTTGTAAGTGTTCTTGCCACCTAGGACAGCCACATAGCAGTCTGACACCATTAACACTGCCCTGATGAGCTAAACTCAGTGGATGTAGTTATAAACTGGAAGCCAACAGTTCACTGTGCTCCCTGAAATGACAAGCGCAAATGATGTGCTGGTATCTCGGATGAGAAAGGGAGAGAGAGATCTGTTTCTTTTTATTGTTTTCTTATCCTTGCTGTATGGCTTGCACCCAGAGGGAGAGTGTTTGGCTGGTGAATGGGTGTCTTTTAGTTGCTATCTCTACTCCCATGGGTCCTGCCATTTCTCTGGTTTCACTGCCTGGAGCAACTTGCCTGATTTGTCTGGGGGCGCTGGGCTTCCTATAGACCCTCAACACACTTGAGTCAAACGCCACTAAGCTTTTACAATACAGGCAGTTTCAGTCTGCCAGCAGAGCAGGGAAATGATGGCGACAGAGAATGTTCCATGTGAACGCACACACACACACACACACACACACACACACACACACACACACACACACACACACACACGCTGTAAACACCGTCTTTGTTTCAGCAAGAGCTTTGCTTTACTTTAAAAAAAGACAAAAAATAAGTTATATACATTATATGTATACATATGTATAGACAACGGGCTTCATCAGTTGACATTTGCTGTGCATGATGGGAAATCAGCTCTTAGACATCGTTGATGCAGTCCATGTTTTCAGAACTGGTCTCAGTGTCCTGAGAGTCTGAATATCACTCGTTCCTGGCCTGCTATGTTGGACATTAGTTCAGTCCAGTGCTCAAACGATGAGGATGTGACCACTTTCCATAGACTCACAATAATTTTGCATCGTGTTAACATAGCCAGTCGGCACCACAATATACTGAAACCATGCAGCGTCAGTTTTTTAGGGATAATACCATGGTGGACAACAAGATCCACTCAAGGGCCCCTGGACCAGTTCAGATCCTCAACAGGCAGCTCATGGAGGGTCGATCATGTAATGGCAGGCTGTGTTTCGGGGAGATGGAGCACCACTGTCAGATCGCTCACAGAGCCGCTCAGTTCCTGAGAGAGGGCTGTTTGAAGCATCCAACTCCTTCCAGGTCCACGTCTGTAACCTGTGTGATCTCATGGCCATCGCCAACACACACACTCATACATGTGAATGTCGGGGCTGCACAACAAAACACAGATCTGTCTGGTGCGGATGCCCTATGCCTGCAAGCTACCCTTACAGGAGCTCATGTCCATGAGCATCGCCCCTCGCATGATGACCACCTAGGACTAAAGGATCGTAGTAATCTGGTCTCTGGTCCTTAACTACATCTAAATTATAAATTGAAGCTTCAAACTGCTTGTGATGAAGGTAGTATGTGTATGATCCTTATATTTTTGACATGCATCAGCTTATTGTCCTTGGTGTTTTGTAAAACTAGAATAAACAAGTTTTTTCCAAGAAAAAAAAATATTAAAAAAATATATAAAACATAATTATTACCTGGGTAAGTGAAAAATAACAACCTTCTAATTTACCAGTAAGTCTCTACATTCAAGATTCAATTAGATCCCAATTTCCTTCAGTCACTTTAGTCACAGATTTGAACACAGTCCTTGTGTCCAACACATCATCCAGAACTAGCTGATAGTTCTGTTCGCACCACTGTGGAAGTGCCAATTGTTCGTTGCACTGTAGAGTGAGTTGGTTGTGTGTGTGTGTGTGTGTGTGTGTGTGTGTGTGTGTGTGTGTGTGTGTGTGTGTGTTGTGTGTGTGTGTGTGTGTGTGTGTGTGTGTGTGTGTGTGTGTGTGTGCGTGCTGTGCGTGCGTGCGTGCGTGCGTGGCGTGCGTGCGTGCGTGCGTGCGTTGCGTGCGTGCGTGCGTGCGTGTGTGTGGTGACTAAGTCCTTGAGATCCGGGGTTTCTATCTCCTGCATGCAATTTCTAGTTCCGTTCCGGGGGGTTGTAGCGCGCCACCAAACATCCAACAGTATCCAGGCTCAAACTCCAGGTAGGTCCAAAAAACCTGACCTATAGTGGGCAAGGTCAGAACTCACATTCAAGCTTCTAATCTGGAATAGTGGACCGTAAAGTAAAAGGTGGAGTATTAAATATGGTCAAATTCTCTGTGTACTCTATATTGCCTAAAGAATAAACAATTGGAACTAATGAAACAACAGGAATTGTAAAATCTCATTACCAACAAGAACATAGTAGTCTCAGCAAACTGTGGATACTAAAATAACGTCTAACTCACAATTTAAAAAGAATACCAAAATATTCCCTCCTTCACAAGGCAATTGGCATAAATTGGCTACACCAACACCAGGAAAAAAAGCCCCACGTGCTTTGTGCCTTGCGTCATGCAATGGCGGCCTAGTCACATGCACAAAACATTTTAACAAGTAGCAAAGGTTCAGTTTAGTGTGCTTAAAAGACACAGGTTAACGACTTAAATAAACATTCAGTGTGAAACAGATGTGCAAAGATTATATACATCAGCTAAGTGACATCTATGTACATCAGCGACGACTGGACCCTCTGGTCGTACTCACATAGGGTGGTTATGTTTCAGGAAGTTACTAGAACTGCTTTAGCTAGCATTAATCAACTTTTATAGGTTTTTATTCAATATTAATGGGTATCGCTTATCACAGTGGCTACTGTCTTTCCTGCTGCGGCTCCAAAGGAAGTGAAACACCCCGCGCGCAGGTCCCGTCAGCTCGCCAGATGGAAACCGACACCTAATTGGCCAGCCAAGCCAGCCTCCCAAATTCACATGCAAAAATGCCCAAACCAAGCGGAAATCTACACCAATAAAGGAAAATAAATGTTTCTCTTTTCAGATTAAGTTGTTTGTTTATTTTTCCTCAGTGTGCATCTGTCACATATCCTCATCTCTTACAGCATTTTTTTTAATACTGACAGATTATTTTCTGTATATTTTCTTTTATATGCATAGATTATTAAACCTGGTTTACAAATTGCATCGGGACTTCTCAGATGGGGGTATGTCAGTTTGATAAACTTCTTTCTGATGTTGCTGTCCAATATTTTCCCCAATGTCTCAGGACTGAAAGGAGACAGTGCCTGAGCTGGAGATTTTTCCAGAAATCTGTATTTGCCAGATTGTAATGTTGTTTCGGATATTCAAAGGTAACCGTATGACCATTTTCATATAGGTCCCTCAGATGTAGGATTCCTGCTTTAGCCCACTGATACCAGCAGAATGGCTTTTTGGCTATTTTAATCTTAGACTTTAATCTTAGATTCTCACGAAACCCAGGGAAGTTACAAAAGCAGAGCTACAGAACCTTGCCCGGAAAAGGGAAACTGGGAACCCCTCTTGGAGCCAGACCTGGGAAGGGAGCTCGCCAGCGAGCATCTGGTGGCCAGGCCTGGCCCATGGGGCCTGGTCAAGCCCAGCCTGAAAAAACAACATGGAGCCACCGCCCCATGGACCCACCACCCGTGGGGATGAGCATTGGGGTAGGGTGCAATGCAGGCCGGGCGGCAGGCAAAGGCAGGGACCGGGGCATGCCAACTTCCGGCATTGAAGACTGGTCCAGGAGGAGCAACTGGGAGGAGACCCCGGGGTAAACCCAGAACTCGCTGGATGACTACATGTCCATTCTGGCCTGGGAACACCTTGGGATCCTCCAGGAGGAGCTGGAGCATGTTGCGAAGGAGAGGGACGTCTGGAGTGCCCTACGTACTTTGCTGCCACCGTGACCCGACCCCGGAGAAGCAGTTGATGATGAGAGATGAGGTAGTACTGATGCTTCAGACGTCAATTAGGGATTACTTTTTACATATCTGTGTGCAATTTTCCAACTTTCCTTTGAAAAACCTGCAAAGACCGACCTCTCTGTGTCGTAAATTTTAATGAAATTTAATGAAACATTTTCTGGCACAGGATGCAAATCCTCTGCTCCAGACTTGACAGATTTAAACAAACAACCATACAAAAAAGAACCACAATATAGTTATTAAAATTACAATGATCTCACAAATAATCACAAATCACATAAATACAATAGTCTCTCAAATACATTAGTCTCTCAAATAATCATAGTCACACAATAATCACAATGATCACAACTCAGCTTTATAATTGTATAAAAAGTCCTTTGTTGACCAAAATTTATTTAATCTATTTTTAAAGAATACTGTTTCAATCTGAAAGGGATCGAGAATCTCGTTTTCAGTTTTCACCCAGGCAGGGGCTCTGTGAGGGGGTAAATTGCATTTTGACAGCTGTGCAAGTGAGAGCAAACAGTGATACCAATCTAACCTAGGAAGGGAGAGTACCTGGTTATGTTTGGGGGAGTATAACTTGGTACGGTTAAAGAGAGGTTTTTTTCCCTTGCCATATAAATGATTCATCATATTTAATATATTCTTTTAGGAGTTTTGCAGGAAGTGAGAGTGGTAGCATATAGGTTATGTAGTTGACCTTTCGTATTATAATAATTTTTATTAAGTTAAACCTACCCAATAGTGATATATTCAGTTTATTCCAGTTAGGTATAAGGGATTCAATGTTTCATATGATAGGTTGAAGATTAGCCTGCATCATTTTGCTAATGTTGCCAATAAATTTAATACCTAGGTACACCGTACCTGAGAGGGCCCATCTGAATGGCCATCCATTGTCAAGCCACTTGGTGGGGGTTTTCAATATGGTCATTACCTCCGATTTGGTCCAGTTAATTTTGTAGCCAGATATGTGGGAGAATCAACCAGAGAGCCAATTGTAGAGACAATGGTTTGTGAGTTGCATGAGAAAAGTAATAGATCATCTGCATATAAGTATAATTTATGCTCTTAATGGCGTGCTATTACCCCTTTAATATTTGAGTTGTTTTGTATTGTGATAGCTAGAGGCTCAAGGGCAATTGCAAAGATAAGGGGAAAGAGTGCGCAGACCTGCTTTGTACCTCTGTATAGTAGCTGAAATTGAGAGGATATGATACTTTCGCTGTAGGGTCCATGCATAATAACCCATGCTATGAACAACGGCTCAAACCAAATTTATTAATGTGTAAGATATGTAGCCACATCGATCCTGTTGAAAGCCTTCTCTGCATCTGGTGTGAAGGCCACAACAGACTCTGGGTTATCTGTGTTTCCCCATATTATATGCAGAAGCCTTCTCAAGTTATGTGCAGATGTTTGGCCTTTGACAAAACCAACTTGATCTGGGTGTATTATTGTGGGAAATATGTTGTCCAATCTGTTTGGTAGTGTTTTGGCGAGTATCATTTCATCTACATGTCCTAATGAAATTGATGTATAGCTGCCACATTGGTGGGGATCTTTCCTTTTTTTGTGAATTATTGTGATCAAACTACTTTCCCTCATACTTGCAGGGAGTAAGCCCTTTCCCAGTGCTCTACGAAATACAATAGCCTAGGAGCAAGTATATCACTGAATTTTTTATAAATATCCGATGGGTAACCATCGTCTCGAGGGGCCTGACCTGATTTACGACTTCTTATTGCATTTTGGATCTCCTGTAGTCAATAGCTCCACTCGTAATCTGCCAATTCATTTTCAGCCACTTTGCCTCTTATCTTGTAGGTAGGCACATCACATGGTCTCGCTCTCTTTATTCAATTCAAAATCACTCTTTATCCGGGCTTTGTGGTTTTATAATCTGAGTTTATAAAGTGACCAAATTTATTGTTAAGCCCTTATCTGGTGTGCTAGCATATTATCGTATTGTAAAATGATTGTTTTGTGCTGTATTTACTTGTCCATACCTGATATGATCCATTCTGCATTGTGCTGCATGTTCTGTTTGAATGGCAGACCTTTATGAACTATTGTATGAGGGAAATCTTATTTGACTAAGCTTAAATTCAAAATGAATAATCTGACCCTTGGTTGGACTGGTTTGTTTTGTACCTTGTGTGGTTGTTACACATCCAATAGAAACTGAATCGTATGGTGCACAACGGGGACTGCTCAGGTTGCCCATGGCTTGCTTCTTATTCTCAAAGAGAGAGAGAGAGTGAGCGAGAGAGAATGGGGATGCAGAGAGAGGGAGAGTGAGTGGAAAGGGGGAGAGAGAGGAAGAGAGAAATGAACCGTCAACAAAGCAAAACAAAACAGGAAATGACTTCAAAGACTCAGCGTGCCCTGAAAAGCATCTAGGAAGTCGGAAAAAAAAAGAAAGGATATAGTGACGCAGGCAGCCACTCTGTAATGACCATGTCCCTTTGGCGGTTGTCTGGCCTGGGAAACACATCTGTGTTGATATGAAAGCTTGGACTGGCTGGAGAGCAGGCACGACAGTCACCTGCTTTGCTCACTCTCTTGCTTGTCTTGGTGGCTGATTTGAGTTTCGGTTCATCAGCCGACTCATTGGTTGTTCAGTTAATTGGTTGGCTGACTAATTGCGTGATTGATGGTTTGTGGAGTAATTGTTTGAGTCTTTTGGTGGCACGGTGGCCCAGTGGTTAGCACTGACGACTCACAGCAAAAAGGTCCTGGGTTTGAACCCCAGGGTTGTCTGACCTTGGGGGTCATTCCAGGTTGTCCTCTGTGTGGAGTTTGCATGTTCTTCCCGTGTCTACGGTGGGTTTTCTCCGGGTGCTGCGGTTTCCCCCACCATCAAAAAGACATGCATGTTAGGGTTAATACTCCTGTCTGTGCCCCTGACTGAGATAATGGGAAAAGAACTGGAGCTGGTCCCCAGGTGCAGCATCAAGGTGGAAACCCACTGCTCATAGCTACACAAATCACAGCTAGGATGGGTTAATTTGCAGTAAATGAATTTCTCCAAGGGGGTTGATAAAGGAAACTTAATAACTGAATTTGTCGATTGATTTCATGTGTAGCATGCATCAGGAATGGAAATGGAGGGTTCACCTACTCTTTTCAACCAACGTTTTCTATAGTATATCATATTTGACCTACTTTTCTAAACATACAGCCTTCGTATGGTTTACTTTGACACAGTAGTACACATCATAGTGAATTTTAGCAAAGCGGTAGAAGTTAAATAGGTATACATATACTGGTGCAGTGGTTCTCAATCAGTTCTTACGTATCACCATTTCCTTTTCTGAATTGCCAGGTAATTGCAGTACATTCACCTATTATGTCAGTTATTTCTCCAGTCAGGGAGGTTTTTTACCTGTAGGAACAGGTGAATGAAATGAACTACCTGGAAGAATAGAAAACCAACAGTACCATCCCGGTCACTGCTCCACCCCTTCTGCCGATCCGGGGAGGGCTGCAGACTACCACATGCCTCCTCTGATACCTGTGGAGTCGCCAGCCACTTCTTTTCACTTGGCAGTGAGGAGTTTCACTAGGGGGACATGGCACGTGGGAGGATCACGCTTCCCCCCTCCCCCTGAACAGGTGCCCTGACCGACCAGAGGAGGCGACCAGGACACAAAACCACATCTGGCTTCCCACCCACAGACACGGCCAATTGACCCTTCGCTAAGGCCCGCCCCCTTTAGTTACTGTTGCTAAGTCCATCAAACTTTAACATTATTTTACTGTTAATAAAAGTAGTTACCTACCTTGGAGCAGACAAAACTGTGCTTGTTGATCTTTGAGGGGTTCAACTGGATTTGAGGACATCCACATAGCTTTATCCACAGCCCACACTTTTCAGGGTTTGATTTTGGTTTTGGAAAGGGGAAAAAAAACATACGTCTCCTTCCAACCTCTCTGGGTAACGAGTGTCACTGTTACAAGTGCCCCAGGCACAACGTGTAACCATAACTAGCTAAAAGTCCACAGAACCAGCTCGAAAATGAAGAAAATCTGAAACTTTTGCATCGGAATCAATGGAGCGCCAGTGTCGGACCTCTGTTGGAGCCTGTCCTATGCTGCACTGTTACTGGCCCATCTGCATTTTGGGGGCGTGGCTTAGCGAAAGGTGAATTGTGTCTGTAGGGATGACCAACCAAGCCGGAGGCAACGTGGGGAATCGAACTGGGATCCCCATGTTGGTAGGCAACGGAATAGACCGCTATGCTACCCAGATGCCACCACATTTTTTTTTAATCAACACATCACTGCTTACAACTAGTATGACCACATGTACATAGCTTCATAATGTATCAGTATTAGTACAGTAATGCTCTACAGGCAGGTTGAACATCATGAACTTTCATGACTGCAAACAAGCATGTTTATAACTACGCTGAGGGGCAGTGTAAAAAGTGCTAGGAGCTGAAATGAAAGGGCAGGATAGGGATAATATGGCAACAAGACTGATAGCTCATGGTTTTGTTAATGCTGTCTTCTTCCTAAAGGCTTGTGATTAAAATAATCCGAAGCCTAAAGGAGAGTTAAAACAGCCAAATAAACACCCTAGGTCATTTTGTGAGTCAGCTTGAGAGTGCTAGAGGGAGAAGTAATGAGAAAGAGCATTACCTAGGTGCATTAAGGGGTAAGGTGTGGGGTTGAAGATATCATGTTCCACAGGGCCCACATTAGATCACAGTATAGGGTTCAGATTTCAGCTATGTCTATGTAACGCAATTCAGTTACACATTTACACACTGTATACAAAACTCCATAATGGCAGAAGGGTTCTGAATGTTAAAGAAAATAAAAGGGATTTTCTTTGCCTTATATGACATATACCCTCCCTTATCTGTGAGTTAAATGAAAATTAGCTACACCTGAAATGAAATAATGGCATTCAGAGAGAAGCACACGTGGGACTTGTATGCAAGTCTTTACAAATATGTATGTTCCCCTCACACATGCATACATACACATGCGCACACAAACACAAGCATGCACATACACACACAGAGGCACACAGGCATACACACACACAAATGCACATACACACAAGCACTCACCTAAATTGATTTTTGATGTTATGAGGTAAATGTAACTATTTTACACAATTCTCAGCAATATTACATTATTTTTAGTTTGAACAAAGTTTCTTTGCTCTGAAAGACGATGATAGAGGTCTGTATCTGTCCTTGCCATGTCAAATCTGCATCTGATCATGATGCAGAAGAATGTGCCCTGGTTCACTCAGTTCATCATCACTAAGAAATGATGGATGGTGTGTATCCCTGCGTACATTCCTGGGCAACACAACCCAAGTAACACACTTGGGGAAACTTGCCTTGTGTATCCAGAAATTTCTCAACACTTAGATTCACTTCACTTTGGGGCGGTACAGATGTAGCAGAAATGTCTGGTTGAATCTGTGTAAAAATCACATCATCATTATTTCGTAGCATTTTTGTAATTAACCACTTTGTTGGGTAATGCTAAAATCCACAGGGTTAATGGGTATTGTCTTGTGTGTGCTTTAAACCCTTGTGGAAAACGGAAGATGCGTGTGTGTGTGTGTGTGTGTGTGTGTGTGTGTGTGTGTGTGTGTGTGTGTGTGTGTGGCAGTCGGGAGGTCATGATACAAAGTAGGCAAAGACATAGGGAAAGGGAAAAAAGCCCATTGGAGTTGACCGCCCACTTACTGGTTTCGGGAATCGAGAGGTATTATTTTCCAGTGTAACATCTGCTTATTCAGCCCACAAACACAGCCAGCATCAACATTACCAGGTGGGATTTTAAGCTCCCACATTGTCATATGTGGTGCTATGCAATTTTGTAAGAACTTAACCATGGTCATTGGAAATTGCAGTGATTGTCATTTGCCAGTGTCTTGCTTCTACCATGCCTATGGCAAGGGACGGCTGTTTTTCTTTCTTTCTTTCTTCCTTTTTTTTTGGAACAGTTATAAGACACGTTTCATGTTCTAGTAGTATCATTTAAGATAGTTATTTCAATTACAGGGCGGCACGGTGGCTCAGTGGTTAGCACAGTTGCCTCACTGCAAGAACGTGTTGGGTTCAAGCCCCGGGGTAGTCTAACCTCGGGGGTCGTCCCGGGTCGTCCTCTGTGTGGAGTTTGCATGTTCTCCCTGTGTCTACGTGGGTTTCCTCCAGGTGCTCCGGTTTCCTCCCAGGCTCCCACAATCCAAAGACATGTAGGTCAGGTGAATCAGCTGTACTAAATTGTGCCTAGTTGTGAGTGTGTGTGTGTGTGTGTGTGTGTGTGTGTGTGTGTGTGTGTGTGTGTGTGTGTGTGTGTGTGTGTGTGTGTGTGTGTGTGTGTGTCTGTCGGCCCTGTGATGGACTGGCGGCCTGTCCAGGGTGTCTCCCTGCCTGCTGCCCAATGACTGCTGGGATAGGCTCCAGCATCCCTGAGAGCAGGATAAGCAGTTTGGATAATGGATGAATGGATTTCAATTACATTGTTTATATCACCTAACAGTGTACAATGTGGAGTGAAAATGAAAGTAAATTGAAATTAATTGTAGTATTGTTTGTTGTGTTTTAATTAGGGGTGCACAATATATCGGTCAGCTTATTGGTATCGGCCAATTGCTTAAAATGTCTCATCAGTATTGGGACACGTATCAGAATTATTCCTGATGAGTCACACCTATATGATGATGGATTGATTATGTGTCACCGCTGATGACAGGCATTGATGGAAATACAGGTTATATGCTACAGCCTACAAACAAACATAGGTCCTTTTAATGTTTACAAAAAAGAAAAAATAGTTTTCACTTGTGGAAACAGTGTGAAAGTCAACACTTTAAAGGGAAGCTCTCAGGGATCGACCTTTTGTAGAACAAATGCAAAGAGCAAAGACGTTTGAAAGTTGTTATGCCAAAATAAATGTTATATGTATTTTCTCCTTTTACGTTGATTTCATTTGCACTCATTCCTTCAATGAATGCATACACTTGGAAGCAGTGGAGTGTTTAGTAATAAATCTGGACAGGCTGATAAAGCAGTGTGTTTTAGACATCTGCATCTACACCAAACATCACCATTACAGTATAATAACAGGTTAACTCCACTAGTGTAAACTAAGACACATGGTGGTATTGCAATGAAATGAAAAATTGAACAGTTATTGGATATTGGAATTTTTTTCAGTGTTATGCTTCTGTAGTTTTAAAGCTGCAATTCATGATTTTTCTCCATTATTAAGTCTTTATGTCATCCGGCATGGTGGTGCAGTGGTTAGCGCTGTTGCCTCACAGCAAGAAGTTCCTGGGTTCAAAACCCGGGGTTGTCCAACCTTGGGGGGGCCATCCCGGGTCGTCTTCTGTGTGGAGTTTGCATGTTCTCCCCGTCTCTGCCATGGGTTTCCTCCGGGGGCTCCGGTTTCCCCCACCATCAAAAAGACATGCATGTTAGGGTTAATACTCTTGGTTGTGCCCCTTGACCGAGGCGTGGCAAGATGAACTGGAGTTGGTCCCCGGGCGTTGCACGGCGGCTGCCCACTGCTCCTAGCTACACAGCTAGGATGGGTTAAATGCAGAGCGTAATTTCCCTACTGGGATCAATAGAGTATATCAAAATAAATAAAATAAAATCCATTTGGAACATAATGACGATGTGGTTATTCTGTTGGACAGGTAAATATAGAACTATGGAACAATGTTTGGATGTATTTTGATGTAGGGGAGATGAAAAGACCTGTTGCAACCGATTGACTTTGACTACAAACAAGGTGTAGCAGCCATTGTAGCTCGTGTGCCATCAGTTCAGCAATAACTGTTCTCATCCGTGTAAAAATCACATCCTTGGACCAGGCCTAACACAGGCAGTGTAATGTGTTATGAACACCATGACAGTCTGTCCCACAGTCTGTCCAGCAGAAGCGTAACCACATCAGCATCACAGTTTCGATCTTTTTTTCCTGCTAGCTTGTTTCCCATAACCTATCTGTTTGCTGCTGCACCTGTGTTTGTGCAACCCGATCAAAAAATGTCAGCGGTATACAGAGACCGGAGAACGTCTCCAACTTTGGTAAGGATACCGATTAGTATTATATAACCCAACTCCATGGTCCAGGTGGATGAAATAGGGATTTATTTATGGAGAAAAGTTGCAGATTTCAGCTTTAACGCATTGTTATTTGTACAATATGTGTGTTTTGTTTTGTAGTTTTGCTTGTCTGCAAAGTGTGTGTGTTTTTTTTTTTGCTTTTTGTGTTCTGTTTTTTGTTTTTTTTGTTTTTTGGATCTGCTGTCCAGGGACAACAGTTGAAAATAAGCCTTTCTGGTTAAACCGGCATATTTACAGGAATGTTTATCAATGTGCACTGTCCCTAAATGAACAAAACTAAAGGTGTGACAGGAGAGAGTTGTTGACATGTGCATTAGAATTTACTTCCATACCCCGAGGTAGACAGAAGCAAGGCTAAGAGCCAGTTGGAATAGGCAACAGAAAGAAGTTGCACCAGGGAAGATCCCAGACCAAGGATGGCAAGTCTTACACCCCACACCATCACCACCCGTATGCACCGTGTTTAATTTTTTTTTATCTATGCAGGGAAGGGTTTGCCGTTTTTGTTTTGTTTTTCCCTTTTTACCACCATCCTGCTTCCATCATACAGATGTGGGTGGTGTAATAGCCTATTATATTTCTTGCAACCGGAGGACTCTGGTGCAATCTCCATGACACCATACAGTAAAGGTGAAAGTATCCTTGAGCAAAGTGTTGATATTTGATAACTCTTACCTTCTCCGGGCCGATCTGCAGATTAACAAAGGGGTAGGGATTAGCAAAGTTTACCTTTTACTTGTGCACATCTCCACCATGGTTCCTGCTCAGCACAGACACACATTCTTCTACTACTAGTTACCGAGCATTTCCATTGGAGGCAGTGCTGGTAACACGTCTTGCTCAAGGGCACTGCGGTGGTAGATAGCCTTTGAGGGGATAAGTCAGTCTATTCATTCCCGATGGGCAACATTCTGGTGTCAAGCACATTTTGTAATCCGTAAAGGCATCTATGACTGCCAAAGCAACAGTTTTTACTGCTTCTGTAAACTGAAGAAACACAGCGAACTTGAAACCTCACCCTCCTCAATGGGTATAGAACTATGAAACCTTTGGGTGCCACTTCCATATGTGGCACATGTTACTAACTCCAACTCTTAAAGGCAAGTTTCATAACAGCTGTAAATGGGACAGTGAAAATAGCACTACCGTGTTACTGCACTGTACTGACAGACGGCATCTGAGCTGTTTACTTTGGACTGTGTTTGACATAAACATTGCTCTCTCTCTCTCTCTCTCTCTCTCTCTCTCTCTCTCTCTCTCTCTCTCTCTCTCTCTCTCTCTCTCTCTCTCTCTCCCCCATCTCTTTCTCTTTATCTCCGTTTTTATCTATGTCTATTTCTCAGCATCTCTCTGTCTCCCAACCTGAGTATATGTAAAGATGTGGAGGAGTATGAATGTTAGCATGAATAGGAAATTATGTTGAAATATGTGAGTAGTTTATTAGATAATAAACTACCTTTATTGAATAAATGGAATGGTAACATATCTTCTGCAAGCGTATCATTCTTCCTCTTCTGTTACTGTTCAACAGTTTTGTATTTTTCTTTTTAGCTGCAGTTAATATTCCGTATCAAAGTGCTTTACAGTCTATGTTCTCTCCTTTTCTTCAGCTCTCTGTGTTTTTAGCAGTGCCAGTCTTGACCTTGACAGCCAAGCAGCCTGCCATCACACCTCATTAACATTAACAACAGCCTGTCCCGGTGTGAACCGCTGACTTTGGGAACCCTCTGGGCCTTTATGGCTCCAAATGGCTGTCATGTTTGAACATGCAGCGGGAGGAAGTCGTATTATTGTC
Source organism: Lampris incognitus (assembly GCF_029633865.1). Lineage (NCBI taxonomy): Eukaryota > Metazoa > Chordata > Actinopteri > Lampriformes > Lampridae > Lampris > Lampris incognitus. The sequence goes on from NW_026611551.1 coordinate 16,802, forward strand.
ACTGCTGGGTTGACTGTTGGCTGTACTCCCATTAGGAATGGCAGTGTGCCGTGGTTAAGATCCTTATTTTCTGGAGGTATTAGATGATACAGCCAGAAAATTCTCCACCACATGTCTTTCTGTTTGTCCCTCTCTGTCTTAAAGCTTCAAGAAAACGAGAGGATTGCTCACAGCCTGTGTTACAAAAATGTAGTGTCACAAGAATTTATTTCTAGACAAGTTCCATGTTGATTTTAGTTCACGCCCTATGATCAATTAATAAATCACTTCATAGTCTTTTTTTATTTTTATTTTTTTTATAGGACTTTGACTTGGTGAGTTGCCCTGCAGGAGACTGTCATGGCCACAGATTATAACAGTACAATATATTTACAATTTGGGATCCTTTGTATGTTAAATATTTGCATGTTGCATGTCCACGTATATAATATTTTTGCAAGAATCCTTATATGAACGACTATGCCAGATGAAGTATGATAAATTTACAACAGTAAAGAAATACTATATACTAGAAATACTAAATGCTATAATGTAAAAAAAAAAATCTGTAACCCCCTGAAGTCAGGTATATTTGCCACACTGTGCTAGCCATCCAGGGCACTATTTGGATCTGTACCCCACAGGTGCAGAGTGTTTGAAAAGACTCAGAGAATTAAATCTATGAGAGGGGGTGAGCGGATCGTAGCCTTTCGCAGCTCTGCTGGGCACAGATGGGGAGCTCTGTAGAGGAACATTGCTGTGTTCCTGTCCGCATGGAAGAGCTGGCAAAGTTCACCATCATGAGGGTGTTCTCATGACGGCTGTCATGAGGGTGACTCGGTCAGGAGGGTTGGAGAATCAGAAAGAGGACAAGGAGGGAAGAAGTGAAGGGAGGAATGAGGGAGGCGCTCCTCAGAAAACGGCAGTAAAGGATTGAGAGAGTAGAGATGTTAAGAGAGCGAAAGATGTAGAGGTTGGGAGAGGGACGCATGGGATAGGCACAGCTTGCAGAGCTGCCGGCAGCTGGGGAGCGTGCTCAGAATGGCCCGTACAAATGGCTGCTGAGCTGTGAAATATTTAAGGCCCGGCACCCTTCTCACATGTCCGAAAGAATCCCCCAACGCGCCAAAAGGTGACCCAGGAAAACAAACAATGCACCCAAACCTCTGCTCGTCAAATAACCTCCTCTCGTTTCATTTCCTTGGGAGGTCGGGGTGGGGTGGGGGTGGTAGGTGGAAACCCCAGGAAACAATATCGATAACAGCAAAACAACAACAACAGAGACAACGATAGCGCAACAAGTGAGAATGT